>NW_012130139.1:371875-373224 GCF_000143395.1 Atta cephalotes
ACACACACACACACACACACACACACACACACACACACACACACACACACACACAAAATCACTTTTCTCATTTATTCTCTTATTTGTCTTTTTAAAATAAATTATTTTTAAATAAAAAAAACCAAATTTTTTACATTAATTACAATAATTCATCAAAATGAATATCAATGCGTTGGTTTCAATATGACTATTAGTGTTGTTATCAATACTAGTCAATAGATATAACGACATCAGTCAATAGATAAATTTGATTTTAAGATGAGTTTCTGATACTATAATGTCGTTTGATTTATTTTAATTTCATTGAAAAATGCAAAACATGATTACACAGCTTTTAGTAATGTAAAATTAATTCAGAAATTTGTATCACTAAATTGTATTACTAAATAAAAGCTAATATAAAAATGTATGAGTACAATTAAATGCAAAGTCATATAAACGCAAGTAAATTACACATTTATCTGCTAATACGCTATACATATTATGACAATTTTTTGTTATAAAGAATGACTATAACAATTATGAAACTATAATTGTTGCGACGTAGACACCCAATGATATACACCAAGTACGTGACGAGCCTAAAGAACTGTTTTAACAGAGTTCCTTATATGTCGGCGCCGATCATACGAGGAAGTGTGAACGATCTCGAGAATTTCGTTCTCACGGTCACCATTTTCCATTCTACTCAAGCTTCCGCCTGTTCGCACGCAGGTGCGATTGTATACTTTTGATTATTGCACAAGAGACTACAAAATGAGAAAACAATGAGGTTAATATAGAGATTAAATAGCTATAATTTAATAAATAAAATAAACAAATTTCATCGATTAATTTATCAATTTTTATTACAATTTTCAGCAACTCTTAGAGCGTGAAAGATATAGAAAAGATGTATTTTATCTACCATAAATAACAAACATTAAAAAGCTTTAAGAGACGAGCTGTAAAGAGACGAGCATATAAAAAATCTGATACAACGAAAGAGACATATTCAATATTTTTTCTTTTTTTGCTGCTTTCTTCTCTGTTTATCCTAAGATCTTCCCCTCTATTCTTTTTTTTCTTTCTGCAGGTTGGCTATTACAAGACTCAATTTATGGTCGATATGCACAATCGCGAGCCATGCTCAGTACAAAAAAACAGAGGAAGGATTTAATCGATATACTATCTATATATCTGATTAGTTAAATTATCATTAACTCGCTTAATATATGTTAGATATTTTTTTAAATATGCATTTGCATATAAATTTGCAGTTTGATTACAAGATTCATATTTACGTTGTTGTTTTTACAGTACTTTTAATAATAACCGTATAAATAGATGGAGAAGATACGAGAAAATAT
>NW_012130139.1:377337-379856 GCF_000143395.1 Atta cephalotes
ATATATATATATATATATATATATATATATATATATATATATCTCTAATTGCGCATCGGAAATCTGTACAATGCCTAAAGGCATCCAGACCCAAATCGTTAATTTTGCACTAAGCCTAACCCTGTCATTACGTATCTTCGGCAATAAACTTTGATTATACGTTTTGCACTGCAAAGAAGGAACGTCGAGAAGTAAGCTCGAAAAAGAATAAAGAAAAAAAGAAGAGATGCGAGACACCGTTATCACCGATAATTGGAGACGTAAGATATACGGCTTCAGAGGAAAACGATTGTTCCATCTATCACGTTAAACTTTTTAATCATCCAAATTTAAAGATTAGAAATAATACGAAAATATAAAATTTTTTATTCCCTTCTATCTTTCCCACCTCTTTCGCGATAAATCCTTAACTGAAAAATCTCTTTAAGCTGTTATAGTGTCATCATGTTATAAAGTTTAGAGAGATAACTGAATGTGGAATAACTACATGATGTGGAAGAAATTAACGGTTAATCGATAATTTTCCACGCCACTTTATTTATCGTTTTGCGGTCAATCGAGTTCTACCATGTAATTCGAAAACAACAGTATTTTCACAGCGACGATTTGTCGATCACGGTTCAACAATCTCGTAAGAGGTATATTGAAGTATCTATCAAATGGCACTAATGGCCGTAGTGCCATGTCAAGCAGCGCGTGCGAGTCGAGAGCGTGCACATGCATAATACTTGAGTACACGCACGTGCTCGTATCGAATGATCGTTCAGGAACAATCTATTGATGCTTATTAAATCAATGTCAACAACCAGCATTTAAATATTAACTTTGGATTACTTGAATTACAGTTTATCTCTTTAAAACGGCACACGAAAATTATTTTAATTACATATTTTAAGAAAAGCGTGTTGTGACAATTTTCTGTTCAAAGCTATTATTGTAATGAATCACACATACAATTTGCATTTGCATAATTTCAATTATTAAAGGTTCTTTTGTAAACAATATAAAATTGTGTTCTTCTATTGTAACATTTAAATGCCAATGTATTATGTAGAAATTTTGTAATCTGAATAATTACAAGTGCTGAAAATATCCATTTATTTGTTTGAATAGGAAAATTTACGCGATTGTTTCCCACATTCGCTCCGCTTTGTGACTGCTGAAATATTCATGAGTGAACTAGCCAAACGAGCGTACCCGCGGATGTACATACACTCTGAACGAATCGCAGACTCTGTTTCTTCCCTTTCCATCCATATCGACTCTTTGACCTCAGCACCATTCTGCATAACGGTGCATCGGCCTAGACGTTTGCCTATTATGTCACTATATATTCGTATAAGGATGTTGTACACACCATAAGTTAACCTACAACCTAAACAGAAGTTCCTGGAATTTTCTGAGGTGACGATCAATCTTCGCGACGCGGTGAGAAAAATATGATTCGTGTCCAACTTTAACGAGATTCAGTTGCAACGTGCGTTCCCATAAGTAGGGAGAATATAGGCAGCGAATAAAAGACATTAAATTCAAGAAATTGCATACATTATTTTCTTTGCATGCGTATAAAAGATGATTGATACAAGTATAAAATGATAATTATATTTATACTATTATATCTAATATAAAAATAATATCCAATCAATATGTATGTATATGTGCTATTATAAATGAGAATGTTTTTTAAAAGAATCTATTATCAATTGAAAGAATCAATTATACCTCTATCTTCATCGTCGTAAACATAATAATGTTATCATTACAGGATTTAATATGCGTATCAATAAAATTGTGGATGTATATACATCATATATACATACATTGCTATATATTCATAGACACAATTATAGCTTCCAATTATTTCTACAGGAGTATCGTCTTTCTTGAGCTTCGAGTGTACGATAATCCTACCAGGCTGTTATTTACGATTCGTTTCATGTAAGAAGAATTTCTGCATCGTCATACTGTCTCCAATATTCATTTTACCATCACCAACTAATTGCTATTATAATTATGATTGGATATAATTTCACGAAAGAAAGAGTAGTTTTATCGTGTCAAGGTGAAGATAATAAAATTATAATATATATTTCTTTATTCAAAAAAATCTGTATATCTGTATATTGTAGATATATGTATGTATATGTGCACATATTATTTATATGTAGATTATGATTTTTTTATAAAAAAAAGTGTATATTTGTAATGCATATGCATTCCCATATTTTATTGGGATCAAATGTATTTTGATACATAAGTTCATATTTAAATATTAATTGTAAACAAATTCAATTCTCACAATATTCTGGAAAGTAAAAAACACTAGAAAGAAGAAGAAAAAATAGAAAACAAAGATGACATTAACGATGACGGCAATTACAAAGAAGAAGAAGAAGAAGAAGAAAAAGAGTGAAAGAGATAATAGAAACATTTGAAATCAATAAAAATATACGTGCTCGCATTATTCGCATTCCGATCGATGCTTACACAGTTAGCACGCATTTGTAATCTTATTTATG
>NW_012130139.1:381650-391049 GCF_000143395.1 Atta cephalotes
ATATATATATATATATATATATATATATATATATATATATACGAGAATTTTTTTATATCCACAAATGTTATTATTGTAGATATTTGTATTAAAGTTTTTTTACACTTGAAGGAAATAATAATATGCAAAGTATCTTTTGTGCATTTGTATTTAATTGTTTATACAAAAATATTACAAATTCAAACTTTTTCTAAATTTCAACAAATGTAAATAATATATAAAAATATATACGTGGTACATACACGTTTTTCTTTTCTTTTCTTTTATTTGTATTATTCCAGCAGTATATATTTATAATTATTATTTTACATTTCTTCTTGATACATATGTACCGTTATTCGAGAAGCATTGAAGCACGATCTCACTTGAGATATATTATCGATACATTGTATCGATATCAAACCGCCAAACTACGTTTATTGACCGTCACCACGCTTTATTAAGGCTGCGAGCATCGGACCATGACGACTGATCGATGATGCGGTCAGTGATGTAATTGAAAATACGATCGCTAGGTCTTCGATTTACGCGTGTAAGGGTGGCGCAAAAAAAGATGGAAGCTTATAATGACGATTTACGCATCGTGTAATTCGAAAGCCTTACAGCAAACAGTCTCGATCAATACTTTCTTGCGTTCTTTGCCTGATTCCATTCCAAGTTAATATTGACCATAGACCGATATATTTCGACGCAATCTACGTCTAATATAATTCAACGAAAATGATTGATTTAATTGATAAGGTATTTGCAATGACTTTCTTCAACTTTTAAATATATAAGATGAAAAATTAACGCCTCAATAAATATGTTCGTTATATTAAGGCGTTACATCGTACAATAAAAGCTGAAAGTAACCATCTGTCTCGTTGCCTAAAGCCCAAAGAAAAAGAATACAGCAGAGCCAGGCGCAATAAAGATAAAAAGGAAGAGAGAAAAAATGATGAAATGAACAAGAATAAGCGAGACAGAAGCGGAGTGAGGAGAGAGAACGAGCGGAGTCCGGCCAAAGAGGCGGAAAGTCAATATTGCGCGCGATGGGATATACGTCGGAATTATTACTGTATTAAAATTTATCGGATATTGGAGGTGCGTCTGGTCTGAGTAAACTTACTTCATCGTGTACGCATACATCGTTTATGGGTTTTCCAATATCCTACGCATCGCAGCAAAATGCCGAAATCCCGAATGAATAGTTGGTAAATGCAGGTAGGTGTGCGCTAGGTTTTTTTTGCAGGTATTTACTGAGATTCAAACTCTATCAATGCGCGAATACATGTTTGACTGTCAATTTCAATGAAATTCCAAGCAGAATTAATTAAAAGACTGACCGTGCCTCGAATTGTTCCTGAGTTTACATTTAAGTTTTCAAAAAGGAGAAAGATTCGAAGATTTTTATTAAATTAAGTAAATTATATATTTTAAAAGATTTCCAAATTATGGATTGCATAAATCTATAGCGATCGAAATTTTATATATACGTATCAAAAAAATGTGAGTATCTTTGTACAAATAACGTAATAAATACATGAAATCTAGGTGTAGCAGGAAGTGTTTGTGACGTTTACATCGACTACGCTTGGAACGTGCTTTAGAGGTATATGGGGAACGTCACTCAAAGTGTCAATAATGAATATAATTCTGAGAAGATTATTGGTAATATAAAATATGTAAAATTATACAGTTGGAAAGATCGTGTGTTTAGGAAATTCATTTTATTCTGATCCAGCAAACAAGCTGACAATAAATATCGTCAGTTATAATTAAATTAATTATTGTTTCGCTTTATAAATTGCTTTCATATAAATATAAATATAAATATTATACATAACAAGAAAATAATTTACAAATAACTTTTATCAGAATTCTTCCCGCGATATATTGTATGAAATGTATCAATATTTGAATAAATTAAAGTAATAAAAAATAGAAAATAGAAATTTTTACTTTGGATTAAAAGATAATTTTAAGGTAACATTTTAAATTAAATTAAAAAAGAGAAAATCTTACCTAAATTTTTTGCACATATTTTTCAGCGATTTACAAAGGAAGCTCACAACGATATTGATATTGCGCAAAAGTTTCAATTAATTTTCAATTAATATATTTGCAAAATTTGCTGAATTACACTAAATTGTCACAATCCGGTGTAAACGAAACAAACGCGCGACAACGACTGGATTCCAATCCGCTGGACTCTCGCTGACACCAGACAGAACAGAACGAGTACGTGAGTGGAATCGCACGAAGTACGTCGGTAAGTACCGAAGGTGACCGAAGTTTCATTTGAAAAACTGATTGTCGCAATGCTGTGAGTTCCTTCACTTATAAACTTTACTATGTTTAAATAAATACTATGTCATTTTTCAAACAGATTTCGCCGTTTTTAATTACATTGTATAAATTTATATATATTTTTTAATTTTGACCTAAAAAAATTTATACATTTCAAGCAATTTTGAATATATGTAAAAAATATATGTATATTTATATAAGAATTTCAAATCTTTCGAGTCTTTTAAAAAAAATTTAACAACATACATTAATCTATGAGACCCAGCAAAAAAAATCAGTTGTAGTTTAAAGATTATAAATCTGAAGGATATAATACAATGTTTGAAAGAATCAGAAATTATATAGTGTATAATCAAAAATTTTACATGAAGTATTATTTATGATATACATAACAATTTTTAAAATATATAAATCTTTTTCATAAATAATTTTCAAAAATAAATTCTTTTAAAATATCTTATATACGATTCACTCTATGTATCTTTTTTTAATAAAATGGATTATTAAATACGATCATAATTGATAAACAAAACAAAAATTCTCGGGGCACGTATCTCAACACGATTTATCTTAACAAAATATTCATCAGTTTATTGAAATTTCCAAGTGACTTCTAATTTACTAAATAATATATTCTAATAATTTATTAATAAAATGTTCGAGCAACACAAAATCAAATCGCGTAAAAAAAATGTCTAGAAACCGTTATAATAAAACAGCAATAGAATCTAATAACCTCTCCTTATCAACATCAAACGTCAACAGCACTGCGTGAGTAATATAAACGATGAAATAATGAAATGTGTGAACAAAACTATCAATTATAATAATAACATACAATGTTTTATTACACAATTTAAAATATATTTTATTCATATTATAAATATATAAAATTTTATTTAATTTTATAATTTACTTTTTAATTTTTCTTTCAGATCTTCTATTAGGAAGTCAAAATGTATATCCCCAATCATTTCATCAGTATCAAACATAAATTACAAATCATCTATAGTCGAACAGCCACAATTTACCACAAAAGCGCCTAAAAATGCAGCAATACATTTTGGAAATTTTTATGGTCTTTGGAACGATGTAGAAAAAGTATATTCCAATAATCAATGGAATAATTATTTTACAAAAGAAAAAACAGCGATGACTAAGGGACCACACCGATTAGAGTTTACTAGGCAAATGGTGCATAGGTAAAAAAAAATATCTATTTGCTGTAAAAGTAATAATAAAAAATATTTGTAAATTATTCCGATGTTCAAAAACATTTTTGAACTGAAAATTTTTCTTTGCCAGATTGGAAAAAGCAACTAATATGGAAGATTACATGCGACAAGTATCGATTCTTTTAAAGAAGACAGTAGAGCCACCCAACTTTAAATTGAATCAACTTCTACCTAAAAATTCAATTCCTAACAGAACTCAAAGTTCTTCGGATTATCCACTCTGGTACAAGGAGCCTTATAAGCTATCATTGGTATTCTTAAATCCTATCGCTCAACTAAAAGCATAAACATTTGAAGAATTTGTTTCAGTTAATATGATATTTATTAATATAGAAAGATTTATAATAGCTGTAATTAAAAATATCTGCGCAAATGAAACCATATTATTTTTTATGAAATCGTTTAAAATTTCTAATTTCTGGGCTTATTGAAGATTCCGTATTCTTTTATTTAAAAAATATAAAATATATTTTTTCTGTTTTTTTTACTTTTTCAGGATTTGATTTCGACTTTATCAATCAAGATTAATTAAAAGAATTTCTTTCGAAATCATTATTACAACATTTGATATAATCATAAATAATCTATCTTTCTTTCTAAAAAAATCATAATAATTAATGTTATAACGGTTCAGTTATTGAGTATTGTTCAAGTTGCAAAGTCGCGAAACAGAATTCATTCCGGTATTCATTCTGACATGTTATTAATTAAGAGCCGTGGTCATTAGTTTGCATGATGTTATGTCGTAATTAAGCGTTGCCGGACTATTATGAATCCCGCTGCTGGAATAATTAATTAGGTATAGAATCATAAAGCTATACACGTGAAAACATAGTTAATCTAAATTTTAAGTGATGAATAACCGGAAATTCTCAATGTTGCAAATTACGATTGTATTTAATTTTTCGGTTTTCTGATTGTTCTTATACAAAATTTCTGACATGTAATAATGAAATAGGATACGGTCAATGCTGCAAACACTTTGAAGAGTTTTTTAATTGGTCAGTTTCTTTCAAAATTCTTTTGTCTAATTGATCCATCAAGTGTTTCAAAGTATTTGTAGCGAGACTTTGACCACAGCTATAGAATAATATAAAGAAACAAAGAAAATCCGCATAAATTGAAATCAATATTTTTAGTATGAAAAGTTTAAATTAATATAATAAGAAAATAATCATGTGAAGTTTGTTTCTGAAAAAAAAAAGGCCGATGTAATCAAAAGACTGGCATACGTATTGTTTTCACTTCAATGAAAATACAAGGGGAGATGCACGGTAGGGTGGTACTTATCGATTATTCCGTCTACCAGCGTAAAGACGAATTTCATGTATCTTTAACGAAAGCATCCAACTACCAAATAGAGATGCTAGAATCATTAGATAGATGCTTGTTTTGTAAAAACCGAATCCTATATCAATGGCTCGAGGAGTATATTCAACTATGACTTTAACTATAAATCATATAGCGATTCAAAATATAGCAATTCAAAGCAATAAAAAAAGGTTTTAATATTTATTTGACATTTAATTCTATCGTTTAATTTTCGTTATCAGTAAGTTATATCTACTGGCCAAAGGAATAAGCATGTAAATGCAAACATAGCATAGATAATTCGATAATTGAAAGATTTTCATATATTATATTGCCTTAAACTAATCGTGCATAAAATCTAGGAATATGCAGTTAGTGATACAAGATGTTGTCAAGTTTCCTGAAAGAAATCGAATATCTTAAAGTATTAAAGTTATATTTTAAAAACATACTATATTTATTTAAAAATGCATTTACTTAATACGACGCTTAATTATTATTGATTATAGCTTGTCATAAATATTTATTTTGAAACAGTTATTGCTTGGCATTTTCAGAAGATTTTTATCTAAAACTCTGATCAAAAATTATGTGATAAGTATATGTTTCAATCACAAGCTATAATCAAATAATAAATGATTGGACGCAAAAAATAAACGCATTTTAGTAAACGTAATGTATTTTAAAAATGTAACTTGTTAATTTCTAATATATTCAATTTCTCTTAGAGAACTTCTGATTACGCTCTTATGTCGCTGATTGTAATTTAAATACAAATTATATGTGTGCATGTGTGCAATATACAGAATGAATAAAAAAAAAAAAAAAAAAAAAAATACTAGAAACATACAGGACTAAAACTAGACAAAAATAAAATGCGTATGTATTCATATTTACATAGATTTATTTTTTTCCTGCAAACTATACAGCATGGTCCACGTGATTAAAAATCGTTTAAATAAATTGACGATTATTAAAACCATTAAATGATGGAACATGTATGAATATATGTGAATGTAACATATATATATACCTTTTATAAAACTTTTTGTAGATATTATTTTGTGTAGTGTGAAATGGTAATTGTAATTCGGGATGTACAATGTTGTTAAAATCACACAGTTTAATAAAGTTTTAGTTGCCTTTTTAATTCTTATATTAATGAAACCATTATTGGCAACTGGCTTTAAAGATGTAAAAATTGCACCATTGTCGATGATTTTATAAATATTACCTTAATATTGAATCAAATTGAATACAATACAATATAACAATATGTATTATTCATATTTGATATATTCTACTGTATTCTATATAATATGAATGACAATTCATTTCCTTTCTTCAAAATGTGACGCAATTAACTTCCGTCTGATAGATATTTTTGAGGCCTTCCCTAGGTCTTCTTCCATGAGTAATACATTTCCAAAGGTCGATTGACACGCCAGAATTTATCGTTCACTTGTCGTAACGTTTGTGAGCCACTTAATACCACAAGCTGCCCAGGTGAAGGTGCGATATAGATACAAAAATTTAACAGCCTATCTGATTCTGACAGTTCAGTATCCAAATCCAACGTTAAACGCATTGCTAGATATTTACTTAAATGGTCCACTGTAAAAACAAACAATTTGTTATTTCATACTGAAAGTTTGTTTTTCCATTTTATAATTTAATGTATATTTACATTTATAATATTCATTAGCTTCTTCAAGTAAACAATTTTTTCTTTCTTAATTGCAATTTGCGAGATATCTTACCTGTGGCATTTGCTGTTGTTTTTATATAGCGAATACTGTTCTCTTTCAATGCTTTTATTAAAGAATTATCACCTGCCATTTCTGTAGGGTGTGGTTTAAAGACAAGTTCAATTTCATTAAGCATCAATGGCTCGCTAGGACCTTCACCTTCTGTGTCAACCATAGAATCACCACCGCCAGTCTCGGCTTCTGCACTAGAAGAATCATTCTCAGAATTTTGTAGACTTTTCTGTCGTTTTGATGGTTTTGAGATTTGATTTGCAGGATTTGGCGATGGTGTGGTAGAGTTTCTAGATGTTGTTCCTAGATAAATATACATAAAAATAACTGATATAATAAAAATTACAAGTTTATACAAACTGTTGTAAACTCAATAAAAAGTGCAGATTATTTCTAGATTAAAAAACAAATATTGGTATTCGTAAAATTAATCACCTCCACTATTTAAAGGTCCTGTTGCACTTTGAGAGGAATCACTTTGATTTGCTACATTTGTAGATGGATTTGGTGTTGTAGGTGCACTAATATTTGGTGTATTATTATAAGACGTTGCATTGCTTGCATTTTCAGATTCGTTGGCATTCTTTCTAGAACGCTGTGGACGATTCTGACTTTGTAACTTAATACCTTCTGTAATAGAGTTAACAAGTGCAGCTTGTGAATGTGACTTATTCAGTTTAGCCAAAACTCGTTCCTGATGAGCCTCATATTCGTCTCTGCTAGGATAGATTTTTGAGATTAGCAAATCAAAGTTTGGATCCGGTCTGAGAGATCTTTTAGAAACCAATTTCTTTCTGCATGTAGGACATTCCTGTAACAATGTAAAGTATAAAAGTATAAAACAATTATATATAACATTATATATAACATAAATAAATTCCTTGTATCTCAATATAAAATATTACTACTTGTAGAAAAACAGTATTTATTTTTATTGAAGATATATAAAATTTTTGCAGCAAGTGTATATAATTTTGTTGCATGGGTTCAAATTAATATTTCGTTTATCCTACAACAAAGTTTTCAAATATATTGATTGTGTATGTGATATATTATAGGATAATCACTGGATACACATGTTCTTAAGTTTCTAAAAAATCTCTATTTAGTAACCAATCAATGCGAGTAGAAAGTTCATGCTACGATAAATAAAATATTAGCCTTATAGATAAATAAAACAGTTCGAAAGTATTGCTTTCCAAATAAATAAAAAATGAATGGCAGATTGCATTTTGTATTGTACATACATATACAAATTGACAGATAAATAACATTACATCTTGTAGAAAAAATATAGGCTAGTATTATCCGCAAACATTGCAGATATAAGTTTGTTGTATTATGTCAAACACATACTTTGTTACCGCTCCGTAAAGCCGTGATAATACAGTCGGAACAAAAACGGTGGAGGCACTCCTTGGTAGTCATCGTCTTCTTCAGCATATCCAAGCAAATGGGGCACATGAGCTCGCTGTGCAAACTCCGCGGACTGACCGCAATCTCTGTGTTGTCGGTGATCGCGTCTTGCGGAGTGCGATGTAATTCGTAAAGCGATAATTCCCATGTTTTGTTGAGGCCGACCTGTTCCGCAGATGCCATCTTGAATAGTTGAATTACATACACATTGACATATACATTACAGGGTATGGACACTTGGACATGCTCTTGGAAAAAATAAAGTCCTATTTCTGCGCCATCTGGGCGAATAGAAACAATTTTGAGAACTAAATTGCAGGATTCTCCTACTCGGTCAATAAAATGATCAAATGAGCCATTCACAGGCCAAAGTGATGATCATTCCGAATTTTTTAAAATTTTAGTGTCAAAGCATCAATGAAATATTTTGGCAATAAAATTAAAAAAAAAAAATTCGAAACGGAGTTAATCATTTTGATCTGTGAATAGTTGAAATGTGGAATATTTTTTGTTCAATAATTTTACACTTTTAAGTAAATAAATAAAAGTTACAAATATGATATTTGAATCGTTTATATTACACATAAATTATTCATTAGATAGTAAAAAATAATTTCTAACATTTATTTTATATATCCTAATACAGTCTTGACTAAAAATATTAGGCACCTTATTAAGTATTATGTACAATTTTAACTGAAAAATTGATTTACGGCATTTTCCTGTAAATTATCTTTTGTTTCCTAAATAAATGCCTAATATCTTTATATTAGCCAAGGCTATATTTATGTTCTAAAGCATGAATACAAAAGAATGTCTACATTCTCCCCCTCTCTCTTCAATTTTTATTATCAATACTGAAATTCTATAGTATTACATCCATTGTAGATTTTTAATTTATAATTTATTTATTCAGAAACAAAATAGAAATATAATTAGTTATATTATTACTGAATTATATTACTACACTATTATTAGTTGTTCTATGGCAAGGCCAAAAAATTAGAGAGAGAGAGACTTAAACTTACTAAGATTATAAAATGCTTATATATGGTCAGTGATCCAATATTTAAAAATACAAGGTTTTTTCCAGGTTTTCAGGATTCAAAATTCGCTCATCACCCTGTTATATTTCCCACATAGCAAAGAACTGGTTCAGGACGCATTCGTAGGATTTTTTATAATCTCAGGAACACTCCAGGATGTTCTTTATTTATATACGTGTGTGTGTGTATATATATATATATATATATATATATGTGCCTAATTTAAATATATCTTATTTAAGTTCTAATAAAAATTAAAGAATAGTAAACTAAATTTAATAGTATCTTAGTTATTAGTTATAATTAATAGAAAGTAATACATAATACTACTACGTAATA
>NW_012130139.1:391069-411309 GCF_000143395.1 Atta cephalotes
ATTTCTTGTTGTGTCCCTTCTTCAATATCTACATTTGTTTTACCAAAATAGCTTTTTCTTCTTCAACTGTCCTTATAATCTCTAACTGTGTTTCTTGTTGTGTCCCTTCTTCAATATCTACATTATTTTCCAAAATAGCTTTTTCTTCTTCAACTATCCTTACAATCTCTGGCTGTATTTCTTGTTGTGTCCCTTCTTCAATATTTACATTATTACATAGCTGTGTTTCTTGTCGTGTCTGTTCTTCAATATCTACATTGTTTCCCAAAATAACTTTATGTTTTACTGTCCTTACATAAGATTTATAAACATCAAGAAAAGATTGGGGTGCAATTGTTCCAGTCACTTCATCATATTGTGGGTCGTCCATTTCTTCATCTTCATTTTCTTCATCTTCTTCTTCTTCTTCTTCTTCTTCTTCTTCTTCTTCTTCTAGATCTGTATTTACATCAGACTCAGAATTATCTGTTTCATTTCTAGTTGGCAAATTCTGATTTGGAATAGCATCAATTTTCAATCGTCTACGTTGTAAATTAATAACATATGAACTTTCGTCAAAATGTAAATGGCAAATTCTACATTTTTTAATTTTTTCGTCAGGTACATGCGACATAGATATCGCTTTTATCCATTTTTTCCTTAATTTTGTATCTTTTGGAAAATAATGACCAGGAGCTCTAGCACGAGATTTACAATGTGGGATGACACATTTCCAAGTTCCACTTGTTATTTTGACCATTTTATTTTAAAATTTCAATGCTGAAAAAAAATTTTGTTATACAAATGTTTAACATTCAAGAAATGCATTCTGTTTCATACATAATGCATTATATTCAAGTGACCCAACACGATCAATCATACTATCAGTATTAACGAATACTAATAATATCACTGACTGTGTGTGGTTAATATTGATGAATTGACATAGAATTTAACGGTGATTTATCAGGATCCATGTCACAGTGTAATAGATAATTTAAAACTAAAGTGAAATATATTGTTAATAGTACTGATCGTGTAAGATAGTAAAAATACTAAAAATATTGCTGTATACTGATGAATATTGAATACTGATTCAATATTACTGAACAATGATCAGTATTATTAACCATAGGGCCTTTTATGTATTATTTTATCCTTTGTTGTTCACCAAATATTAAAGAAAGTTAAAACGATACATCATGCGCATTATGCGTGAAACGTATAATACAATCAATATGTACGTACATACATACATATACTTAAATCAAAGCTGACCAAGATCGGTGTTTTTTGATTTGAAATTGAAATGTATCGGCATTCAATGCCCATTGCTGTTCCTATTCTTCACTTCAATGCTGTTTTTTTTTTGTCGTAGCGCGCAATGCTCGGTCTCATAGATGACCTTAATTGACTGTAATCCGAAATCGTTAAAAGTTTTTGACCTGTGTTCTCACTATGTTTAAAAGTATTCTGTTACTAATATTATAAGATACTATGGTAAAATTATTCAGTTTAGCTATCCCACCTCAAAAATCAATAAAATTAGACTTTGACGTGCTTTTGCATGAAACGGAAGAATCTGGCAAACAAAAAAGTGTCACTCTTGTCCTGTGAGCCGAGATATTAAACGTTAAAGTTGATAGTTGAACTATTATAGGTTAGGAAATCTGTCACTGCCACGAAATACGAGTATGTATTGCGATCACCTTTTTCGTGTTCTGTGACCTCATGCGAAATATCGAGCGTTTAAAGTTGACTAAAGAGCTTCACACATGAAATTGAATAACTTAAGGCGGCTAAACCAATGAGCATCTTATGTAAATCAATATGGAGATATTAGGTTAGATGCTCATTGGTCCAGCAGTCTTATATTAGCTTACGCTCTGTTATGCATTTCATGTGTGAAGCCCTTTAAAGTGTTACTATGTAACTCTTTAAGTCAACTTTAACGCTTAATATTTCGCTTCGCAGAGCAATTCCGGACATTTTTCTGCCAGATTTTTTTATTTTACGCAAAAACGCGCTGATTTCATCGAATGCCTAATTTCATCGAAATCGAAGGTAGCTCGGAAGTAATTCTGAAGAATTACCCTCATTTTGTCTCTGTGACAGATTTCCTAATCTCAATAGTTATCAACTTTAATGCTTAATCTCGGCTCAGGGCAGAGCGACACTTTTCTTTGTCAAATTCTTCCGTTTATTCATACAAGAACGCGTCGAATAAGCCTAATTTTATTGATTTCTTAGATGGGGTAACTAAACCGAATAATTATCGCCTAATTTTATTGATTTTTGGGGTGGAGTAGCTAAACTGAATAATTACCAAGTTTTTTTTGACCTGTGTCTTTTACTATGTTATAAAAGTATTCTGTTATTAATATTATAAGATAATATTATTCATAATAGCATTTCGTTTTGTCTCTTGGGAACTGCTCGGGGTCGCTTCGAATGAATCCAGTGTACTTGAAATATAGGATTCACAGTATGTACGACATCCATCCATATGACGTCAGACAGTCATTGTACCAATGAATGTCAGATGTCGTATGAATCCTATATTTCAAGAACGTCGGAGCGACTCTAACGAGCAATAGTAATATATTTAACTATAAAAAATATGTATAACAGAATACTTTTAAACATAATGAAAGACAGGTCAAAAACTTTTAATTTCAAAGTGTCGTTCTTGAGAATGAAAATCCCACGCTACGACAAAACAGCAATAAGGACGTAAGGAACGGATGTAAATATCAACATTTCGATTTCGATGCCAAAAAACACCGATCTCGGTCAGCTCTGATTTATACCATATACTTTAAACAATAATGTCTCTCTTTCTTTTTAATATTCATTACCGGAATAAATGTGGACACACCTGACTTTACGTAAAATAAATGACGCAGTACTCGGACCGATTGGCCCGACCAAGCAATCCGTCTGATGTATGTATCCGTGGACAGCGAACGACAGACTCGCGAATATATAGCGGATTATACAGCGTTTGTTTGAGCGTTATTATTTATAAGACTCAAAGAATCACCACTTTACGCAACCACCAGAAACCACATTTGATCACGTTCCAATCACGTTCTGATACTTCTGATGCTTCACGCTGCTTCTGGAATCAGATTTTAGAATGTTCCAGAATAGTCCAAAATGTTCGAGAACTGAACAGTAATATCATATTGACAATACCGATCGAGCGGAAATGCTGAAGTTTATAATTCCCAAAATTCTGTCTATTTTTGCCCAGATGGCGCCCAGAAATTGGGCTTAAGGCCTTAGCACAAGATTTGTTCGCGTCGCATGCTCTAAGGCGCTACGCACAATAGAGGAAATATTAGAAACAAGAATAGATATTAAGATTTCAACCTATCAGAGAAACCGTGTATTCCGACGTAACTGGTATCTGATAGATTAAAATCTTAATATCTATTTCTTAATATTTCCTCCATTGCTCAGGGCCTAACACGCTCTAAAATTTTAATTAGGGTAAGTTAATATTTTTTTTTTAACTGAATAAAGTTAAAGTTAATAGTTTTACAAAATTAATAAAGTTAAAAGTTGAAGAAATAAAAAATTAACTTAATGTAAGTTAAGTCAATATTGAATAAACTTAAGTTAAAATGCTCTACTATAACACTCATTCTCTAAGGGGCTCTGCATAATAAAAAGAACAGAGAACAGAGAATAAGAATTTTAACCTACCAGAAATCACTGTGAATTGTAGAATACACAGTTTCTTAGATTGAAATTCTTAAGCGTGGAGCACAGATTCTTACATAACATAAAACGTGAGACATAAGAAATTCAACCAATCAGAGTCCTTTATTTTACGGAAAGGAAGGAAATAAAATACTTTGATTGGTTAATTTTCTTATGCCTCTTGTGTTATGCATTATGCAAGAGTCTGTGCTCCCCGTTTTATTGTTTGTTCTCTGGGATCTTATTCTTGAAAAGTATCGCATACGAAAAACTAAGGAAATACTATATAGTATGCGTAACGTATACTTACGTATTCCTTTTATTGTGCGGAGCCTCTAATTACCTAGGGGGTCGATTTTGTATCTTCAAATAAGTTGAAAATGACAAAAACGAGCAAATTTACTTGATCAATGAAATAACCAATATTGTAGTATTAGGTGTACAACTTTGCTTCCGCCGTTTTCCTATAGATGGGTTTAGCGGTAAGTGATGGTCGAAATAAATAGATCATAGATGTCATACAATAAACTTGGGCATCTGTCAACCCCATAGAAACATTAGTCGATTTGTGTCTGCATCATAAAGTTATTCTCGAAAATGTCAGTTTACGAGCCAAATTCTCGTCATTTGCGGGAGGTTTTAATTTTTTGCTTTAATATGAAGAAATCTGCGGCTGAGGCTCATCGAATGCTCTCAAATACTTATGGTGAGGCCACTATTAGTGAAAGAACGTGTCGTGAGTGGTTTCAATGCTTCAAGAACGGTGATTTTGACGTCGAAGACCGGCATAGCGGTGGAAAAGAGAAGGTTTTCGAAGATGCAGAATTGGAGGCATTACTTGAGCAAGACTCGTGTCAAAATCAAGAAGAATTGGCACGATCATTGGGAGTGACTCAGCAAGCCATTTCAAAACGCCTCAAAGCCATGGGAATGATTCAGAAGCAAGGAAATTGGGTGCCGTACGAATTGAAGCCGAGAGATGTTGAACGGCGTTTGTTTGCTTGTGAACAGCTGCTTGAAAGGCAAAGACGGAAGGGATTTCTGCATCGTATTGTGATTGGGGACGAAAAATGGGTTCATTACGATAATCCCAAGCGCAGAAAATCATGGGAAGTTCCCGGCCATACTTCCACGTCGACAGCCAAACCGAATATTCACGGCTCCAAGGTCATGCTCTGTATTTGGTGGGACCAACTCGGCATAGTGTATTATGAACTGTTAAAACCGACTGAAACAATCACAGGCGATCGGACGCAATTGATGCGTTTGAGCCGAGCATTGAGAGACAAACGGCCGCAATACAACGAGAGACACGATAAAGTGATTTTGCAGCATGCTCGACCCCATGTTGCGAAAGTGGTCAAGACATACTTGGAAACGTTGAAATGGGAAGTCCTACCCCACGCGCCGTATTCTCCAGACGTTGCTCCCTCTGACTATCACTTGTTTTGATCAATGGCACATGGCTGACCAGCACTTCCGATCTTATGAAGAAGTAAAAAATTGGATCGATTCGTGGATAGCCTCAAATGACCAGTTTTTTCGACGCGGGATTCGTACGCTACCCGAAAGATGGGAGAAAGTAGTGGCCAGCGATGGACAATACTTTGAATCATAAATGTATAACCAGTTTTTTACAATAAAGCCTCGAATTTCGGAAAAAAAAAATGGCGGAAGCAAAATTGTACACCTATTAAATTCGCTCACTTTAATAATTTTCATCTAATTTCAAGATACAGAATCGATCCTCAAACAGCACGGAGGCGAATTGGAGTTCATAATTTCACAATTCACTCGGTTAACTTTTAACCGAGGTTTAACTTATTCATTATTTCTTTCCAATTCTAGATTTGGAAGAGATGAGAAATTGTAAAATTGGACCTTACTGGATATTTTGTATTAATCTTATATGCCTATTTTAAGCATTTCTTCTTGAATTCAAATTGTTTAGTGTTTCTTACACATCTGTAATGTACGAATGTGTAAGAAACTAAACCAACCTACAATTTGCATACAGATAACGGTGCTGTGCATGCAAACATTTGGGATTCTATAGCTTTTTTTCTCATACAGATATTGGTTTCACATTCAGCGCCTTATTCCTCTTTCAGTAGTATATTATTATGTTCTAAGATATCAAAATACTTTGACTATATATAAAACATGGATTGCTAGCAGCAACTTTAGGCATGCCCTAAAAATTTCCACTATGAGCAGGAATAAGGAATTAGGAATAAAGATTAATGATTTTAACATTAAATTGTTTTGAAGCGATTTTATATTATTTTGTTTTATCCAAATTCTCTCTCTTTATTTACAAATACCATGCAAGAAATTTCAACGTGTCATTTCTCAATTTATGATGTCACAATTCAATGTGGCCGCACGTGAGCGTCCAAACCGAAGTAGTTTCTATACCGCTAAAAATGAACGTTGATGTATGCGGTTTTGATCAGTTTTAATCAGAGTTGGATAAGTTAGTAATGTTTTTTTTTAACTGAATAAAGTTAAAGTTAATGATTTTACAAAATTAATAAAGTTAAGTTAAAAGTTGAAGAAATAAAAAGTTAACTTAACGTAAGTTAAGTCAATATTGAATAAACTTAAGTTAAAAAAAAAGTTAATTTTGAAAAAATTATTTTTTAGATCAAAATGTCCTAATTTATTTTAAAATGGGATTAAATAACTATAATATAAATTATTAAGTAAATTAAATTTTTAATTTTTTAATCACATATGATATAAGTATATAACACATAGCGATATAACTATATAAGTTATATAACTGTAAAAAAACAGGCAGCATATAGAAAAGATACAAGATCAGTGATTAATTTTTAATAAGCCATAAAAAATTTCTTAAGCCATAAAAAATTAACCATTACAATCGATTAACCATTACATCGAATGCGAGAAGAATATTTGACTAAACTTAATTGATAAATTTCTTATGACTTAAGACTTAAAACCTATTGTAGATCCAAACTTAAGGCTTATGGCATAAGGTATAACCGCATAAACCAATCAGAGGGCTGTATTAACATCTTAAGAAATTACTTAAATCTCTCTAAATCTCTAGGTCTCTAAAATATGAACAGATTACGAATATATGCCCTTAGTCTTATTATATCTTATTATTTTTCTAAGATATTTAAAAGAGATAAAAAAATTTACTTAAAAAAAAGTTAACGTTTAAAAGTAACTTAGTTAAATTAAAATTTAAAATTAAATGCATTTAAAATTAACTAAGTTAAGTTAAAAGTTATTAACTTTTTAACTTTTTTTTTTAACTTTTAACATTTTAACTAGTTGCTAGCTTCCAAGCATAGTTTTGATATCACGAGAAAGGAGGAAATTGGAATTACCGCTCTTAGAATTTTCTCTGATTATATATTTATTTTATTTTTTTTTTACCGCAAAAATCTTTTAATGTCATTTTCCGCGTGTATACGACTAGAAAGTATACAAACAATTTCAGTAGTAATATGAGCTAAGTTTAGTACTTAAAAAAAGTGATTGTTGGCGGTATAAGTAGCGGTTATGCGTGGGCAAAATACATAAGCACAGTATAAATAATGTAACGGTATATAATTCCATGTAAGATGGGCGTAGGCTTGGCTATTACTATAGATGCATCTTCTCTTTTAAAGCGACGAGAGAGGATAGATCTATTCGCGAGCAGATCTAACACAGCAAACTAGATCGACAAGACCCTCGCACGCCTTTTTCTATTGACCTTAACTGTAAGAGAGTGTAATTACAGCTGTGCATGCAAGGAGGGTTTCATCGCTTATTTCTGATGTCCCATTTCCATTTCTCGTATATACTTATTTTTCATTGTAAAAGCAATTTTCATCATGCAAAATTTAATATCAACTTTTTCTTTATGACAAAAATGAGTTATTTACATACTCCAAATAATTACATTAAATGTTATCGAAAATATTTTTGTTAGTCTGCCTTATTTCCTATAATAATATAATTATAATCTGTGTTAATCGTATGAAATATAAATTATAAAATTAAAAAAGAACGATATAAGTATATCTTTGATGATTTTGAATTCGATTAACGCTGAGCAAGATTTCGAATTTATTATGATTAAATCATTCCTAATATTGAATACTATTGATGCTACTACCTACTTGAAAAAAATTTTATAATTAGCCACAATTATTTTATAATAAATGAAACAATTAATATTCTTGTAGGTCGTACCAGGGCGACACCTCGTCCCACTTAACGACGATGTTGCTCCGACAACTTTTTAAATCCGTTTAAACAGTTGCCTACGGCAAAATGCGACATATCGGTCATTCTCATTTTAAACATTTTGCTTTGGTGATCATTCAATAATATCTACATATATTTCATACAAGATTCGTATCCTCGATAATTTCGTTTCTGTTCCCTTTATTGTAAAAGTATATACACGTATTTATATCAAAAGATTTAGTTTTATCTTGTACATGTTTCTTTTAACTCGAGCATTTAATATATCTTTATTTTTCATGCAGAGGAGACTGAGCACAGTTGTACCAATTTTTAGAAATGTATACATATATTTCTTTATTTATAATATATATATATATATGTTTATTTCTTTTATTTTCTTACATATAACATGCACGCAATAGCTATTTAGATTTATGTATTATTTGCAAAAAGGTGTAATTTTAGGCTGTTTATAAATAAAATATAAAAATTCGTATTAGTACAGCTTGTACAGCCGATTTAGGGCAAAATGAAATAAAGTTAGGGAAAGTTGTAACGTGTTCTAAAACAGAAATTTATTACTTTAAAAACACAAATTCAGTGTTTTAAAAATTAGCGTATAACATCGGCGTCACGGTCCTTGCTAGATGTTACGATAGCAGCGAGTAAATGTAAATCAGAGATAGATAATGTATATAGTTTATATGTTGCGTAATTTACATCGCAAGATGTAACTTTCGTTTAAAATCTGTAATTATAGTCTGTAACACAACATTAAGTGACTTAGGTAAGATCAACTGACGACCTCTCATGCGTGTCTTCGATTTCACTCGATAGAGGAGCATTATATATACATGTTCAGATATACGTGCAGTAATTATTCGAAAAATTGACAATAAATCGATAGATTATATTCTTATTAGTTTTCCTTTTTTGTTTTATGTCTTTATATATTAATTTTTCAATACGATTGAATATATTACATATAAAATATATCTCCTCTGTTTATGCATTTCATTAACCTGATTCTCTGTGTATTAAAAAAAAAACATGAAAAACAGGAACTGGATTACAGTCGTGACAAGTTTTCCGGTAGACAGTTTTCCCGCTGGAAGAATATTACGTAATAGGCATGCGACCACAATCTCGTATGCTGTTCAGAGAGGTATCGTAATACAAAACCGCGTTCACATGGATATTATAGGCATTATATACGTTTTACATTCCTTTTTTGATCATCCATTTTTCTCACGGAATTACAGTTCTGTTTTACATAAGATCATACGGCCCGCTTTGCTAGATAGCCATGGTGCATAAATTAATCCTTTGTTATGCACAATATAATTTCAAGACGAAACGTCTACTGCAGTTTCTGTATCGCGCATGCAAGAAGTAGTTTGAAAAGAGGCGTTGAAAAGAAAGAAATAGATGTTAGATAGATTTTATATTTCACTAACAGCCCAGCAAACGAGAATGGATTAAAATGGATTGAAATTTTTTTCTATTCGAATGCGTATTTTAAATAGTGAACATTTTTTTTTGGATTTAATTGGATGTAAATGGATTGAAAAACTGCATTTCCTATTCGAAATTTTGAATTAAACAGTATTCACAATATGTTGTGTATGCGCAAAAAAAGCTAATATTATTTTTAGATTGAAAGGCAGAGATATGCTCCATGCAATTCTTATAAATGAATAAAAATGCATTCAGGAGCATTGAGAAGCATTCATTTTAACATTCGTGAATATCAATATTTCTGAAAATCTGAATCCAATTTCAATTCATTTCAATCCATTCTCATTTGCTGGGAGAAGGGCCTTTTTATTTATCTGCTTACTGTTTCCAGATCTTTGCAGACTGAATTTCATTAAGTAGTGTACAATTATACTTTCTTGTTGCTTTCTTGTTGCTTTCTTTAATATATATATATATATATATATATAAAGACAAATGACTAGTAACAGCCATTAATTACAAATTGAAGTGACTTTATATTCTTCTTCCTAAATAAAGATGAATCAACTATTTCTCGAAAAACACAAATAAAGCCATTCATAACGATTTACCTAACTGACTTCGTTTCATTGTGGCTATCAATTCTGTTAGACATCGATAATTATCATTTCTTTCGTCTTACTTCCCTGTTCCCGACATTGCACAAGCATCCGGAAGTAGCGGCGTTCTTGCCGCTTGATACATGGTTACATGTATCCGCTCAACCCAGGTCAAGCGTGAATCTAACCCACTGGTATTACTGTCGGATCTTATCCTAAGGAATCACTCTGAATTTTACTTTTCAAGGCTGACGGTAAACCATTACCTCTGAATTGTGACACGAATGATTCAATTCGTATCTTTTTTATGCATTATCGATTTTATACTTTCATCGAGACTGTTCACAATATTATATCATAAAATATATTTTATTAAATGTAATTAATTGCTGTGTATAATTTGAGTCTCTCTTAGATCGAAAATAACGGAGCATGTATCTGATTTAGCGAATCATTTTTCGCTCAAAGACTGCACACGTTGCGCAGAATTTCATTCATCAATCAAATTGAACGTTAACCAAGTTCGTAATCGATGTATACGGTGGTGGCAATCAATTTAATTAATATTGACTCCTATTTAAAAATAGTTGTACGCGCATGCATCCTGTGCGATATGAGAATCATTATGGAATCAGGTCTCATTACCATGTTCTTCACGCTACTTCCTTCTTCTTAACGTTACTTAGGCACCCGGAAACGACATAGTCTTTTACAGGGTGATACACGAATGCAGATACTTATCTCAGGTCAGATTATGAACCTGATGTGCTGGAATCCTTGAGATTTTATTTTTTCCATGCAATAATTAAGTTATATATAAAATTGCAAGCTAAAATGAAATTCTGACGTACGGCTATGGAATGTACCAACTTTCAATTGATGAACTACACCATCGATGTAACATGATAAATTACAGTAAATTTAAACCTGTTTAACACGAGGAAAATTTACGTCATCTATTAAAGTAGGTATCTGCTTATATAATATCTTGATTTAAATTTCAAATATATATAATACGATCTGCCATCGAATAACAGCAGTGTATTATAGTATAGTAGTTCGTAATTATACACAAATTAGAAAATAATAGATTGTCGATAAAAAAATGAGAACTTGACGTATACGTATGCATTCATCAACTACTTTACTATGGATTTAATATAACTTTTCTTACTGGAAAAGGAAAAGGAATGGCAAATTTTTTGTGGTTATAAAAGAAGCATGCTTCTATCTTTTTCTAATTAATTATTATCATGCTTAAAAATCGATCAAAACGCTATATCAGAAAAAATGTAATTTAAAATAGTAGACGTTTTTTGTTCATTTCTGACAAATACATTTGTCACGTTCTGTCATGTTCTTTATTAACGGTCGCATGATTATAAAGTATATGAAAATGACGTTTCTTGTGATGACGATTCTATTTGCAGCGGTACTTGATTACCTTTCTTTAAGAATCTTTATTAGAGCTCGTAGTGAGCTGACCTAGTAAGCTTAAGAAAATAAAAACACGCACAACCCTTATGTACGTACATATTATACATATTCGAAATTCACGGAGCAAATAGCAAATTACATTTACTTCAATATCACGATCATTCAATTTAAATCAATTATTGCGAGCAATATTTGATCAGAAATGAAAGATTTTAAAGAGAGTTCGTCTTTTTCATCTATTAGAAAGTCGTAGACTTTAGATGGAAGTATATAAGAATATTTCCTAATATATTTACAGATATGTGTAAAGTGTATATATGTACGTTAATATAATCAAATTATTAACTATTTTGCAGTTGAAGATAAACAGAATTTTTCAAGAAATTCTTTCGTTTTATATATAAATTTTAGATAAATTTTAATTCCGTATTCTATATTTTATTACTGTTACATACATGCCTGTACAATAAGTTATGCTGGTGATATTCAAAAATTATTAAATCGTTAAATAATTAAATCATGTCTTAATTTTAAAATATATAAGATAGGAAATTTTTATTTTTAGCGTTTCTATCATCTTTTTACATGTGTATTATATGAAAACTTAGAAATAATAATATAGCCATTTCAAATTTACCAAAATATTTGCTTTCAGAGAAACCGTTTATTTCCGTTCCACATAGCAAGGAATTGTGAATATGTTGCGTGTCACGTTACGCCCAACGTCGGCTCGTTAGTTCTTAATCGAAATCACATCCTTCGATCTCTCGTTGTACCATGTGTCATTATGTACTCATCCAAATTATACCAATTAACCATTGCTGGAACAAATTTTGCTTTTTGCAACGAATAGTTGGGTCTGTAAATACTACGGAGCGTTCCATATTACGTGCGGCCAGGCTTAGATTTAAAAATGAGCTTGGTATGTTCGCTAACGATATAAAATAAAGATAAAATAAAGATTCTTTCTACGTATAAAGGTAAAATAAACATTTATGTACACATTTCACTTATGCTCCAAGAAACATAAATTAAAGTAAATTTCCAATTGTTTTTTTTTCTAATAAATTTTTTCTATATTTTCATTATTTTATTAGTCAGAAGAAAAATTTTTACTATCGTAACACGAGCGTAATTGGTTCCAAAATAAATTGTATATTCAATATAAAAGCGATCATAAATCTTTATTAGCATAATTATTTTATGTTACTGTGATCTCTATTTTTGAAAATTCTGAGTAACAATGAATTAAATTTGTTCATAGATTTTTAATTCACTATTAAATAATAACAATATCTCTAACTATATTTTACTGTTTTATATATATATATATATATATATATATATATATATATATATATAGCGGAACATAACACCTTGTTTTGTATAGCAAAATTATGTTTAGCAAATAAAATTAATAGATATTCGTAAGAAAATTGTTTCACTATCAGTTCATGGACAGCAAAACAAAATATGCGAAGTAATAATTTTGTGCTGTCCGACTGGAAGCTCGAGCATTACAAGCGGCGATAGAAATGTGTGAAAATTAACAATAAGAGATAAGACTATGTCCTAAAGAAACGGAATGTCGCGTTGAGCAGTAAGGCGATTGAACCTGACCCAGTGAGGCGGTCCCCGGGTTCCCTGGATTCCGAGAGAAGCTATTCAAGAAGCGGACGGGCTCACGATATATCAGCGCGCCGTAGGTCGCGACTTGACCCACAGTCTGAAACTGCGAGCCATGGTCTTTCTCTCGTCAGGCTGAACGTACGCGAATTATGGCGCACCATAGTGGTGACCGCGCCGACGGCCGACGGCTCAGGAAGAAGACAAGACGAGGAGGACTCGCTGGAGAGTGCTGGAGAGGCACTGAGGCAGCCAGGCAGCCGAGAGAGGCGACGTGCACACAACACACGTGCACCTCGGGGCATTCGCGGGTTGGCAGTCGGCTCTTGAAAGCCGCCCGGTGAATGCCACTCGCGGCTCTCGGACTCAAACGTGCGTTTTTGCCAACCTCTCGGTTACACCTAGAGGGATTCTCTAGAGTCGCGTCTAGCGGCTGTGCTGTAAAATTTCGCACCAAGGGAGATGTTATCGAGAGGGAATCTCACACATGGGGAAGGGATGTAGGGGAGAGCAAGTGCTGATATTTTTTATTGATAATTTTTACGGTAGGTAATGTATAATGTATTGATGGTTAACGCGAGAAGGGACGAGGGAGAAAAAGAGACAAGTGCGAGGGCGGTGTGTTGAGTGTGATTTTTAACAAGTGCTAATCTCTTCGATGTAGAGAAGTCAGCTTCGTTTCGCGTCACGTTGCCACGCGGTGGTCTACGAGTTGGTATTAAAATCGATGCTATAAATGGATGGGATAAATGATTTCTACTAAATATATTAAAGAAAGAGAAAAAGAAAGAGGGAGAGAAAGGAAGAAGGATAGAGAATTCAATAGGATTGTCTACTTGGAACATTTGAAATCGTTCTTTGTTCCACTCCTCTTACACAAGAATGTTACTGAATACTGTAGTTGCGTTAATAGTCGCATAAGTCTATTATGCTTCGTATAGATGTGAATAAAGTGCTCCGTAATTACTGAAATATTCTTAAAAGAATATATTATGATGTCACTTTATTAATCGAACGCGTTATTGAATTAATGTTAAACCTACACACTTTTATTTTAATTAAACTTAAAATGTATTACTGTTTCAAGCAACGATTTTAATATCCACGCGCATATATATTTTATATTTTTCATTGTATATAAAATATGTATTGACACACATAAGGAATGATTTTGATGAAGTATCTCAAAATTTAGATACAAATCTAAAAAAAGATTTGTTAAACAATTAAAATAGTTATATAGAAAACTCAAGCGTAATGAACAACTCAAGCATAATGCTGCAAAGAATTTTTACATTCTAACAATTAATCTGATTATCCATATATAAGTAGTTATTTCGATAATCAAAATTATTTTCAAATCTGTATTTAAATTTTTTCACTGTAGCAAAAAAATCTTTTTGTGCAGTAAGTATTAGAGCCTTCATGAAACAGTATAATAACGACGAATAATTCTACAAATTTTCCATGCTGTCCTAAATCACTAGGTTTTTCAACAACGATATCCCAGTAGCATACTTTCATAACAATTTCAACTCGACTCGTTGGCAGTTAATAATGTATTACAAGAATTCATGAATAAATAAAACGATATCGAACATATTTAAATGTCGATTTAGCCTCAAGAGAATTAAAATTTGACTCGATTTGCATAATCTTCCGATTTATAAATCTATAAATTCTCTTTATTTGAAATTATATACAACACACAAAATTATTAAAATTATTTAGAGATTAATTTTCATATTAAACAGTGGGTCAAGTTTATGTTTGAAAAGCACATGTAAGTAATGACAGCCTACAGATTGATTTACGAACGAATAATAGAAGGAAGATAAATCGCTGTCGACTTAACGGGTACATTGACGAGTCACTCGAAATAATCGCGAGCATCGTTACGCTGATAAAAGAATGATTACAATTCTTTGATCCGTAAAACACAATTAAAATGAAAATATTGTAAATATTATATTTTGAAATATTTCGGAAGATTCACGTTTTCTTCGTCAGATGCGATTAACCATTATAGTGCAGTGGGAACAAAATTGTGGGACTTTCTTGTGGGAGACAGGAATTTCAGTGACATCAGTGACAGTGACACTGTGATACATCCGCAATCCGAAGAAGAACTCGTTATACTTATACGCTATCACGACGCTACATAAGCGATCTTATAATCGTGGGAAAGCGTAAATAGTGCGGATCAAATAGAAAACGTGAATTCGACAACGAAAACAGAAGCACAGCAGAAAATCAAAGTGAAAATTACATATAATTACATAAGCCAGTAAACGCAAATGTTCGTATTATACAAAAATATATATTGATAGTATATTTCGATTCATTACAATATTCAACAAATATCGGATTTAATTTTTATTTAAGAAGATTTTCTTCAATTTATATTATATGAATATTACATTACACTATGCCTTTAATATCAATATCGATTCATTATATAGTGACAAAGAATATAAATAAACATCGTATAAATTTATAAATGAGTGACCAAAAAAATTAAAATTCTAAAAAATTCGAATAACAATTGAATGAAACTTACGAGTTAAAAGTCAAGATAAATATAAAACAAAGAGATAAAAAAGAGATAGAATACAAAAATGAAAGAAGTTGTGCCAATTAAAGTAATTTCGAAATGCATTCAATTTCATAAATGTACATTTATTAGAACGGAAAATATATGTACATCCAACATAAAACATTCTCACGTAAATGTCGCGAGTATAATTTACGAACATTCGAACTACGGCACGAGATCTTACAATTAATGAAGTTGCATCATAAAATCGCGACTTTAATTTCCCTCGCCATTTAAAGAAATGCAGTATGCAGCATCCATTCTACTAAATGCTACTTTCCACTTGTTTCCTCGACCTGTAATTACGCAAGTGTAAACACAATCGTACGGGCAATGCGAGTAATGCAGCAATTATTTGTAGGTTATACGCATTCGTGATTTAATGTAATAGTTATTTATAATGAGTAAACAATTGGAACAGGAAGTAAAAACCAGATACTGATATCAAGTAGAAAAAAGAAAAAATTGAATGCGTTAAAATTTGCAGTGTTGTATTGTAACATTCGTGTGAAATAAATATTATTAATTTATTGAGGCATTTGAATTGCAGAAAAGCAAAATTAAATTAGATACATAGGTGTATTCATAATAAACAAATTTCGTATAACTTTGACAGTCATAATTTTAGATTCTATGTTCCAAAAGAGAAAAAGTAAAACTTACTTCATTAGGATAATTAAAAAAAGAATATCGCAACATTCATAAATAATACGTACATAGAGTGTATATTTGAGATTTTTATTATATTTATATCTTGATTAATTATTGTTTTGAATCTGTTTAAGGAGATTGTAAAAGTATAAAATACATATTAATGTTTACGCTTTAAACAAACCATATATATATATATATATATAATATATGTGAAAGTTGTTTTTATGATATTCTATTTTTATTGAGATTCACCAATTACTTTATAACAAATAAATATTTTATTTATTTACTGAACAATTAATGTCTGCATCTCAATGTAACTTTACATAAATATTTTTAAACTTACAAGATACTTGTATAAAAAAATTAAGATTTTTATCATTATTTTATAATATATTTTCATATATTTCTATTAGAGTACAAATTAAAAAAATATTATATTGTTTTATTGAAATAACTTTTGATCCAGATGGTTAACTCTTTCTAACTTTTTGTATTACTTTTAAATGCAATTTAGAATAATCTATAATTTTTTCAAGTATAATTCTTAACATATTGCATTTGCCTTACAACCTCCTTAAAAACAGATGATAAATATAAAGTGTATAGGTTTAAACAAAATTTTGAAAATTTTGAAAATTTTTAAAATTGAATACAACAATGTTAAATTGAAAATAAACGAATGATATGAAATTCAACAGATTCCAAAGACGTATCTTCAAAGTTCTCCATACGTTGGAGAAGGAAAACATAAGCTATTACTTAAGCTGTTACACGACTCTGACTGAAGGCCAGGGTCGTGGCACGCGAGACTTATGCAGTTCAGAATCCCACGGTCCTGATAGCCGATCATGCAATCAAACACGATCTTCGCGCTGCAAGAAACGTGGAAAAAATATCTCCAGAGAAAAATATTTATGTAAATTCATTCATATCCTGCCAAATAACAACAAAGTGTATTAAATGTAGAAAAAGTTTTGTGTGACTTGTGTAAAAGATGCGGATAATAATTTAATTAACAGACATTACATGCAACCCCCAGATAATATTTTATGAAAGAGTGAAAAAACAGTGTGGGGGGGGGGGGTCAAGCAAAATTGTTTCTCTTAATAATTTATTTAGTTTAGTGCCGTGTATTTGTGTTATAACAATAAAATCCGACGATAAATAACAATGGGAAATACGAGATCACAACCCTGCGGACGAAGCAAAACTCTTTATTTATTCTATCTTATCCACCGAACATGGAACGTCGTTGTAGATCGAAAGGATCAAGATCGTTGTGACGATACCGACAGAGAAACGGACTTATCATCAAAATGCAGCACTTGCAACGTATGCGATTACCGACGGGACAGTCTGATCTTCGAAAGGTAACATAAAACTGTAATATTTACGATCGATAAATTTAATACTGCATTACCTGCAGTAAATTATTTAGGTAATTATATTGACTGTTGAAAAATTTATATTGACATTCGATAATGTCCATACTCTTTAATTTCCAAATCCATCAGGCTTATTTGATAATCACAATAATTTACTCAGAATTACTATTATATATATTACTTTCATTTGTTATAAAATTAAAAATATAATAGATCTATTATGCTTTTAATTCAAAAGAAATTTTAATTACTAGAGAGAAAGACATTTTTAATCCATATAGTTCTTTATAATTCACTTGTATTTTGTAATATTTTTTTTTCTTTAAAAAAATGAATAATAATAAAAATGATATTTATAAATAAATGCTTTATGATGAATGAATGTAATTTATTTTGGGTAAAATTGTAATTATTTTGGGTAAAAAAAATCATTATGTATAAGAAATTCCAGTATATAAAAATTTTCACAAAAGTATTGCTTTTTCTATGTTTCCATTCAAAATGTATGGAAATATAAACTTTCATATCCGTGAAAACTCAATCAATTTTTGTCATATGTGTACCCGATAGGAAATTATCCGTAAAAACCGTTTTAACTTACATCAAGCGTTTCACCTAGATCGATAATTCCAGTTTTAATACATGATCCATCCAATGAAACAACATTGCATTTATAATTGTACATGTCAGACATATTTTAGACCTACTTTAAAGACTCTAATTTGTAAACTTTTTAAGATAAAACTTTATTTATTTGTATTAATATTAATTTTATATGTCGGGTATGTGTGTTTTCGAATTGTTATTTGAAATTTTATAAAGAGTGGGTGAAATTTATTATGACATACTTTTTTTATTTAAGGAAGTAACTAATAGTAAGACAGCAAATATAAATGGGCAGATAGAGAAAGCGAAATAAGGAATAAAAGCATTCTTTTTTCTTTTTATTGATTATGAATATTACACCATTGCTATCTCAAATGTGACGTTAGCGAGGAAATAGAATGAAAGTTTGTTGTAAATTACACTTGAATAGAAATATAAAATACGATTATAAAATACAAAACTATCTCTCTTCTTGTTTCGGATAGAAAAATTAAGCATATTTATTTCTATATACTATCATTAATTTGACAATTTGTCATAATTGTGAGCATAGCTTTTGTTTTTAATTATGCATAATTCATACCTAGATAACTATTTATTAATTATAACAAAACAAAAGTTTTGAATTTTTGACTGTAATATTTTACAAGTTGGTATTGTTTTATTGAAACATATTTTCATATTAATGTATTTTGTAAGAATTTTGATTGTATATAATTTTCTCGCTTCTGACATCACAATCTGAGATAATAGTGGCGAGTGAACAGGAGCTTTAACATAAATAAAACGTATGATATATATAAGCTTCATAATCGATTTTTCTTACAACTCGAAAATTTTGTTTGTTGTTGAGTCACGTTCATAGAGCTTTTTGATTTACCTACGACGATTTTACATTTCCGTTTTTATGCTTATTCTACACGCATAACATATAGAAATTTGATCATCGACTACACCTCTGGTGAAAATTTTTCTCATAATTTTCATACGAATTGGAACATTTTTCAGAAATATTCGGAAAGTTTACATCTTCTCTCCGAACTTCTCATACAAGTGAATTCTGAAATATTTTGAAATTTCTCATCCCATAATTTTTAAAAATATTTAAAAATTTTTTATATTTTGTCAACATTTCATCAGAAATTATACTTACAAAAAAATCTTAAAAATCTTACAATATTTCATAATTAACATATATGAAAAATTTTGAGAAAAGATGTAGATTTTCTGAGAAATGTTTCAATTCGTATAATGTGAGAAAGTTAAAATTATAGAGAAATTCTTATAGAAAAATTATATAGAATTCTAAAAAATTATATGAAAAATTCTGAGAAAAATTTTCACCAGGGACATACATATGTCCTTTCCGTGGCATCGTAGCGCGCATGATGTATCGCGAGATAAACTCAGATAAACTCTGCTTACATTACGAGCAGGTGAAGGCGCCTCAGCGCGCGATGCTCCGCGTTACATCGTGCCGGTCGCGCCGGTGTCAGTAAACCTCCAACCATCTCGCGGTGCGGAGTTACAGCGCGCGGTCAATCCGAGTGTGACGATAAACTCCTCCGGTTAGCGCGATGCCGATTGTTTCGACAACTGTTGGCCGATTCGATGCACCGGGTCGCGATTAAAGCCGAATAATTCTTCCGTACGTTCTCAAGCACGCGTCCATGCGTTCGAGATTGCAAACGTCTAATTAAGGTAAATTAATCCTATCATGTCGCACACATGTTTTTTTTAACTTGTGTCAAGTTTACAACACAATTTTTTTTTAGGATTAATTTGTGATAAATGGGATCAACCTTTAGAGGGTGGAAATTAAAGTCAGTTTTTCCATCATTTAAAATTGGTTATAGTTCATTATTTTGTTGTATTCCTTGCTTCGAAATTGACATTGTACTGTTTCAACACCACTATATATACATTATATGTATATGTATATATATATATATATATATATATATATATATATGT
>NW_012130139.1:413399-419771 GCF_000143395.1 Atta cephalotes
TTTAAGTTAGTAGTTTAATTTTATTATTATATATATATATATATATATATATATATATATATTTATATTTTTAAATGATACATGATTTCATAAATCATAATTGCCTAGTAAATAAATAAAATCAAATATCATATAATAATAAAAGAATATAATAACAACAACAACGTAATGATAACATTTCTCTGTAGTTTCCTCGAAGGATTTTATGTCGCGTTCTCACGTATATCGGTTTATCGATAGACACGTTTTAGTTCATCGGTACCACAAGTACAAGTTTACCAATGCGTGCAATCGTAATCGTTTTATTCATATCGGTCAATATAATCCGGTGTTTCGGGTCGCACGTATAATGTGGCCTCCTTCTCAAAGGCTACTCTTCAAATGTGATATGTAACTCTGTACCAATTTACATTGTACACGATGTTCCGAGCAATTTAATGCTATTTGATGATGATAAACCGTATCCATGACTGTGGCATCGCCATAATTAGATTGCACGAGTTCCAATTGTACTTGCGCACTTTGTCGGACAAAGTAACAATCAATTAAAAATTAAATCAATGCGCGATAATAAGCGCGTTTATCGTGACTACGGTCATCCATATGAGGTGATGTGAAATAGTTCTTTTGTTTCAGCAAAAAGTTTCTACGTTATTTTAATTACGTTAATTAGTGATAAGAATATAATTCAAAATTTATTTTATCTCTCTTTAAGCTGATATTTTAAATATTTGAATAGTTAGCTGTTTATAGTATAATATAACGCAATTATGTATAAGTAGCGCGGAGAAAGAAAAGCTCAATAAAAGAATCAAGTTTTAAAAAGCCTCACTGATTGTGCGAGCAGTCTATTACTTTGAAGTAGCTCTTTGCACAATGAGATAAGTCATTAATTATGTCAGCTGCGTATTTTGTTGATTAGAATGCGCATTTCTCGAAACGTCGGGAAACACACAGACGTTAAACTCTTTATTATAAATGCGCATTAATCAAAATGCATTATTGTAACGTTTCTTTGTTAATCCCGACGAGCGGCGACATGTTGCTGGAGGTGAGAAACGTCGAAGCATGATTTGCAAATGGTCTCGCGATAATCATATCATCGCGAGACCATAATCATTTATAATAAAAAATTCCGTCCCATCATAAATATCTTTATCATCTGCTTTCATCTAACGCGAAATATAAAGTTACATTTATTGTGAAAAATTTATTTTATCTCTGTCAATCGACGTTAAACACTCAACTATATTGGATTGTTAAAGTAACACATTTAATTATTTAGCTTTTTTTCTCATAGAAATGTGTTTGTTATAAATAAATATGTTATTTCGTGTTGGAAATCACTTAGTTTTTAATACATACCGTGACATTCACGAATATCTTGCGATGACAGGAATATACTTTTCAGTTGTATAATTTTTTTCATTGTAGCTCTAATTTATTAATCCGTCGCTTGTTACTCGTAATGAGATAGACAAAAAAATACGCATTTTTATTGTGAAATAATTGTTTTATATGGTTTAAGCAGAAGCAGTTTGTAATCACTTGTTTATTACTCGCTTTCGACACTTTGCTTAATCATATATCGCCGCGAAACAAAAGATCGAGAATTATCTAATTAGACTCGTACTAAAAGCTAATCGCGTTAATTGATGCTGTATGATATTTTAGTTACATATACAGTTATACAAATAGCTTTTCACGTAGACATAGCGCGCGCATTACAAAAAATTTGAAAGTTATTAATTAAATAAAACAAATATAATGTTTTATCTGTGCAGTTAAAAATATAATAATGTTGTTTTATGTGGATTGTAAGTTTCTGAAAAGAATCTCAATATATATATATATTATATATATATATATGTCAATATTCTTGTACTTAATTCGATCTAAATTATTTAAATAAGTTAAGTGTGTTCTATATATTTTGTTATTTGCTAATGAATGCTTTATTAAATTGAGTATTCGACTTTCCAATGCCTTTAGAAATTGCTACATCTGACATATGTACATAAGAGTACTTTCTATTCTAAATTGATTTAAATGTGCCTCGTAAATTGGTTGTTAATATGGCGACATGTAATGATAATTGTGAAGAAGATTAGAAATTGTCGCAATTGCTTTTGCAGAGCGTGACGAATTAAAATCCTTAAATCTAACGTGCATAATAAGAGAGATACGGAGATTCTTCGTGTATGCGACAATTTCTTCGAATGATTTCCGCATGCACGTGTATACAAAAATCTCTATTTCCGATCTTCGTGAAAGTTGACAAGAAAGTTATCGCTTTTAATGTCAAAAATAGATTCGTCATCTTGAACCATATGTGAAATTTCTGAAATTAATCTACAATTCGAAGCAGGTATTAAAATTATATTATCCTTCGATCTTTTTTTAATAAATTTTGTCAATCTTATACGTACAATCTTTTTTTAATAAATACTACGCATTAACTGCATACTTTATAAACATTAATTGTATCTTCTAATATTCGTAATAAAGGCGGATTATATATGGCGAATTAAATACTTAGAGTTATAAATTAATAATTTTTAATATAAAATATCTGTATTTTTAATAAGAGTATTTACAAACACTATTAATATTTACAAGAATTAATTATTCCGAATATAATAAATAATTATAAATTAATTGTTTACATAATAACCATATTTAATGTTGCGATTCAAAAACGCACAATATATTAATTGATCTCATATGTCCTTAAAAAATATAAAAAAATGTATTGATTTCGTCCTCTGAACGAATAAGTACAATATGCGACATTCATCATCACTTCTAGTTAATCTCGAAGATCCAATTACGCAGCAGATTTACATTTTTCTTGAATGCTACTGAAGAGTGTTTCTTATTTATAGTGCCATTCCGTTTCTGTTCGTGCAACGATTCATCTCTACGCATCCTGTGCTTAGAACAACGACGATTATTAAGCATGGCTTTCCGTGTCGCGATTTTTCCGTGTGGTTCATGCAATATCGAGCAAAACCGCCGCCTTCTGATCATAGATCATTCTAACCGGAAGCTCGGAACTCGTTGGCAGCGATTTATGAATGATGCTGATCCAATTACTCATAGAAATGCATAAATCAAATGCTAAAATTAATTAATCGATAAGTAGGAAAGCCGAGATAGTTGTGCGTGAATGGTTTGCGTGATTCTTTAAAACATCATAATCAATCGGCATATAATCTAAATGATTACCGTCGTTTATATTATACTTGATATTAATTACATTATAAATTCAGTGTGTACCATATTTTAGAGATCAGAAATCTCGCGTTACGTTGTAAAATTTCAATATATATTTGGTTCAATATATATATATATATATATATATACTTCAATATATACTGGTATTCTAAGCGCATAATATTCTCAGAATATATAATACTATAATTTCAGTGTAACTATTCAGCGTTTATATTAAAAAGTTGATTTTTTTTATCGAGCCCTTTTTGTTAAATTTCGATTGAGCGTCGGCGCATTTTCTCATAAGGTAAAAGGAGAGAAGAAGATGGTTTTGTAGTAAGCGAGCAAATGGCCTGCAACCGACCCATTAAATCGACTTGTAGACGACCACGTTCCGGCAAGGAGATAACAATTCGTTCACGGTATCTCGATGCGCTACTGTGGCTAATCTATTCATTGTTCAAGATATTGAGTAACCGTCACAAATGTGACAATCGTGTTCTCGATCACAATGATATTTTATTCATCGGGATGTTGCCAGATCCTGTTGATAGATGACAAAGTTTCAATCCTGTAAACTCATAATACTATAAAATACAGTAGAGCTAATGACTTCTTCTTCTTCTTCTTCTTCTTCTTCTTCTTCGTTTAATGAGAATCTGTTTTCTTAGCCCATGAACTAGTTTTTAATATTTAAAAAGGAACTTCCATGCTCACACAATAAGATGTTCATTGCAATAAGAGTAGCTCTTTGAAATACAACATGAAATTTCTGAAATATCGTTATGTAAATATTTTTCTCGAGGGAAAAACTGAATTATTCAATGCAAAGTTCCGTTCGCAGGATCCTCACTGAAATTGCATCGTATAATGGTATAAGTATATACACGCATATATGTCATGAGATTTCTTGATACTCATATATAAGCATTAGCATTGGGAAATGATTTCTCACGTAACTAATACGTTCTAATCTGAATTCAATTTGTGATATCGCTTGCATCGCAGAACTCGAGTTAGTGTTAATACGATGCGACATCTTTCCTGCTTAATAGACTAGCCTCACAAGCGATTCTTAAATTCAAACGTGAGAGACGAGAATAAAAGCTAGAATTGAAAAAAAAAAAAGAATTAAAATTTGAATTTTGTTATCTGACAGGTCTATTACTGTAACCGCATTGTAGAAACAATATTACATAGAATTGTGCAAGCGAAAAAATAAGAAGCCTGTAATTATATATTTATTCAAGATAAAGTATTATTTATTTTAAAGTAAATTCTCTGCAAGCAAAGGAGTAAATTAAAGAGAAAAAAAAAAAAAAGAAACATACGGATGGAAAAAGTTTTGAAAAAGGAAATTTATATTGATATATATTTATTATATAATGACGAAATATGATGCTGCGCATCTTGGACAATCACAAGTAGATATCCTCGTCAGGATCTTACTATAAATCACGGCGAGTCACATCTCCGATCCTTACGCCTCCGTGTCGTCGTCCGCGCGATGAGTGTAAACGCATTACGTGGGTGTAAACACATATCATGATGTCGTGATGCGCGGACGGAGAGCAACACGCGGAGATTGGATCGGAAATCGACTTGACTCGGCGTGCCTGAATTTCTACCGATGCATACATATATATGCAGACTACCATCTTCGCATTCCATGCCCGTTGCACACTTGGCGCGACTTGGAATTCCTCCGTGAAAGCGATGGAGCAACTTAAAGGACCGCTCACAGTGCGTAGACGAGTGTGCGGCGCTCGCTCGCTCGCTCGCTCGTTCGCTCGCTTGCTCTTTGTTTCAGCGTCTTCAGCGAGGAACAAAGGTATACTCGCGCGACGCAACTGCGGCGACTGCAACGCAACGGAAACGATGTTTTGTAAACGCAAAATCGTTTCCTTTGATACGAAACCGAATTCTCACGAACTCTCACGTGTGATTTCTATATACAGGAATGTATGAACGATCGACGATACTTTAGATACGATACCAATCAACAACAATTTTATCGAGTCTATCGAATTAGATTGAGTTGATATAATGAACATATTAAACAAATTTTTTACGTGCACGGAAAAAAAATTGATTGGGTGGTATAGCAAATCTATAATTTACTACGCGGATTCGATAGCTAAGAAGATTTGATGGTTTAACAAATCGCTAATGTTATTCAGCTGTCAATTTTGCTATTTTAACATAGAAAATTGACTGTCTGTATATTACGATTGTTGGATCAGTGAAGTTTTCAGCTGTGTTTTTTTCCATGTGATTAATATATATGAAGCAACATGAAATTGTTACTTTTTGAGAAAGATATTTATATTAAGTATTGTGATAATATGCAATGTTAAATGTATTACATAGATGCATTTATTCACCGAATAAATTAGATATTATATTGTTATAATCATGTTTTAATTTATTTAGATTTTACGATTTATTTAGATTTATCCTTTCTTGTGCAATTTATGTGAGACTCTCGATTCAAGATGAAATCTGCAGATGATGTGACGTGTTCATGAACAAGCTGTCAACTTCCGGCACTTATGTGTTTCTGTTTTTTTCTATTCGTATGTAATTGACTGTCCAAGTCGAGACTTGGATATTTGTCATTTAATATGAAAAATATGTATATTATATATATTATATTACGTATAATAAATTATAATAAATTATATTATATCGATGTTTCTCCAATATTTGTATATGTATTTGTACGCCGTTAGAAATATTCTTAAATTTCATTAAATTTTAAGTTACACAATTTGAACTTAACTTCATGACATTACATTAAATTTAATGTGTTTATAAAGAGAGTAGAAAGTATATTGTGTACATATACATAAAATTTAATGTATTTTTCATGAAAATTTATGAAATTTAATGTACTTTTCATAAAATTTTATTGAAAGTACATTAAATTTCATAAATTTAATGTACATGTTTATTACATTTAAGTAATTACTATAACTTAATTTTACTTTCAGTTAAATCATTCATACTTTTAATTTCGTTCATAACCACGAACTTCATTTATATGTAAAGGTTATATTTCGTGGTTACATTTCTACCAATGCACACACACACACACACACACACACACACACACACACACACACACACACACACACACACACGACACACACACAC
>NW_012130139.1:420550-423278 GCF_000143395.1 Atta cephalotes
GAAAAAGTAACAACTTTTTCAAGAAAGCATCGTATTATTTAGATGCTTTGTCTTAAATGAAGATTTTTACGTGCAAATTGTAATAAACGCACAATTTATTTTCGCGTCGAAGGAAACGATTTTACAAAACATCGCTTCTGTTGCGTTGCAGTGATATTAATTAATGTTTCCACTAGAAAAGCTTCGTAAGATTCAAGATCAATATACGATTGCAATAATACAGACAAATCTACTGAATGAATAAAGATGTCATATATTTAACATCGCGTATCCCATAGTCATAGTACCTAGTGTTATAACAAGTACCTTTGTCTAAGCTCGTGACGACTCCACGCCGCAATACCTACTACTTGGTTAATTAGTCCCGTCGTTACTTCACTTATGATTTATCGCAAGTAGGTATGTTGTTGTGCAATTCGCGCGAAACAGCGATTCTTGCAGCGACTCTAGAAAGCGTTTTCCTCTATCCTGGTATAGTTATCGCAGTTACTTAAATGTATTCTCACGCAGCTACAGTTTCTCGTATGGGGAGCAGCACGGTCGATTTTATTACCATGTGTTTAGCCAATAATTCTGCATCGGTGTTAATTATTGCGTCCCGTTATGCCATTAGGTGAATAATGTTTGCTACCGCACGTGGTTGTGCATTTCCGATGCGAGTCTCGCAATTAACCGCCGTTCAAACGCATCTCTTTCCATAATTACCTCTGTTGCAGTGTTGCTTTTCCACGTGACTGTTGTATCAATAAATGCAGGTAACTCCCATACGATATACGTATGAAAATATAATATATTATTGCCGACTAGTACTTTTCTCTCAGCTATACGTCTAAATGTTCGTCTAAAGTTTGCTCCGAGTGGTAAAATCGTAAAATCATATAGAGCAGTGGTGCAATTTCAACATTGTTCCGATGAGTGCATCCGTGCTGAATTAAATGTCATCTTGTTAAACGAAGTGCATCGAAGTGGCTAACGGTGCAGAGAAATTGTAGTTTCGCATCATGCCGCTGTAAATTAGATTTCTTCAGTGCGATAATTCGAACTGCCGAGCGTCATCCTGTGAATTCGTCCATCTCTTCACTTATTTATTTTTTCATTTATTTTATTTTATTTTATTTTATTTTTTTTTTCTAGAGAAGAGCATCTCTTCTTTCTCTTCTTTCTTCTCTTTCTCTTGTATCTCGTTGCCGCACGTTCACAGATGTTCACGTATGTGCCATGGAAAAGATACAGTTATATACTTTGCCAGAGAGAAAGAGATAGAGAGCAGGAAGGGGGAGAGAGGGGGGGGGGGAGGGGAGAGAAGAGAGAAAAGGATGGCACCTCGTCAGACGGAGGACCCGTTTTATAACTTGAGATTCATAACGGCATACGATCTTACAATGGACACTCGGTTGGCGAGTAGTGACAAACGAAACGGGAATCCGAATCGGCGTATTTCATGGGACGTTAGTTTCGCGCGTATTAGATCTCGCAAATTTATTTGCAGGAAGCTTCCAGAACATGCATGGAATAAGAATAATTTTAACATGCTTCACGGTTCGATTTTATTGATTGATTTTTTTTTTTTTTATTGAGGAAGACATATACAGACGATATATCTTTTTCCCTCCCTATTTTTCTAAAGAGTCTCTTATCGCGAATAATACCACAGTTCATTTTTCTAAAAATAACGATTCTTCAAATTCTCTTTCTCTCTTGATCGAAAACTACTTACTGTTCTCAAATCTAATATCTTTTATTCTTCAATATATTATCATATATTTTAATTTAAATTAAATCTTTTTGATCGTTAGAAAAAATGGGATGGACGTAAAGAGCACTCGATTGAGATTCCAGTGGAAAGTTTTTGACCTTAAAAAAATATTATGTATGCGTATTAAAATGATGCGACTCGATGCTACTTATATCTCGACCAATAGGGCGTTACTCGTTTCTCTCGGTCGGGCATTAATGACTTCAATTTCCTGTGAGCACACATGTATCATCGACACATGAATCGTTTTCTTCGCGAAACCGCTCTCGATCGAACTCTCGTTCCAAGAAAGCGACTGTCATTTGCATCACTTTATGATCGATGGAGGTGACATTTATGCATCTTGCATGAAATATTCAGAACATGCATCATTTTCTATATGAATTGAAATGTTAAAATGATGAATATATTCAACATTACCTTTATTGGTTAAATAATTAAATTATAATCGCCTCGTCTCTCATCAGTTTCTCTGTAGAGAAAAACGGTATACCGTTTCTCTTGGCAGCTCGGATGATTATCGCTGATCACTTTATTCTTTATTTCTGTTATCTCACATGATTATATTTTCGATAAAACTTCAAAACTCTTTGAACAGTTTTGAATTTGTGCCATGATGTAGCACGTAAGTAGTAACGTTAAGAACGGAAACATGAATTATTTTGAACGAATTCTGCTGTCAGTGTACATTTCTTCTTATATTCTAACCTAATTATATAGTAATTCTTTAAAAAAAAAAAAAAATTTACAAAATTGTATTATCCAACACATATATTTATGTGTAGACTTGTCGTCATGTCTACATGCAGCTGATCGAATTAGAGAGCATGGTACAATATTCAAATAATCTGGATCGTTGCTCGCTCAAGCAATTTCAATACCAATAAAACAAATGATTTCATACCAATAAACGACCAGATCCAATCTCACATTATCATTCTAGTGGTCATAGTTTTCCTCTCTCTCTCTCTC
>NW_012130139.1:424530-437981 GCF_000143395.1 Atta cephalotes
ACGTAACTAACTAACTAACTAAACTAACTAACTAACTAACTAACTAACTAACTAACTAACTACTACTACTACTACTACTACTACTACTACTCTACTCTACTCTCTCTCTCTCTCTCTCTCTCTCTCTCTCTCTCTCTCTCTCTCTCTCTCTCTCTCTCTCTCTCTCTCTTTCTCTGTCATCATATTTTCCTTTTCTCTTTCCTTCAATCGCATCTACGGTAGTGATTCATCGCAGGGCGAGATCTATAATCAACATATGTAGACTGGTGGCTTTTCCCGCTCGAGATCCTGATTTGAACGCGTCCTGAATCTTCCTCTTCCTAGATCGAGGTCATCGAGCCTTTTTTAAAGCATTTTACGATGCGTGACGAACGAAGTGCTTAGATGTATTCGATAAGAATACGATCCCATTATATCGGAACGATGAAACTGTCATAATATTCGTAATGGGCACGTATATGCTTTAAGTGACGTTTTTAAGTGACATGAAGCATATTACATGGAATAATAATAATAATAATAATAATAAAAAGAAGAAGAAACTTAGTTTTGGATAGAAATCATCTGTTTCGGGAATCATCCCTGATTTACGAAGAAATGTAGCGTAACTTGGAAGGTTAAGGACTTATTTCCATATTGATTATCTAATAAACATAATATAGACCATGCACGATATCGTGATTACAATTTATGATAATACACGAGTGAAGTATATATCTATATTCCATCTACCGTGCACGCACAAAAAAATTTAATATGCTTTAAATGACTCTAGGCAATTCATTATTCATCGGTTTAAAATGTGAGATTATTACAAATCCCATGACAGTGTAGTTAAAGTTAGTATAGTTATTTCATACCGGATAATATCATAATTGTTATCATATAAACATCTCGGAGCGTAAATAGCTTTATATTATGCCGCAACGTAAAAAGATAAAATAAATACGCATAAAAATACGCAATGTATAAATTCGCGTTACTTCAGCAATTCTTACATTTTACTCTTAATTTTGCACCGCTCGATCGAAATATGATTTCGATCGGTTATAAGGATGAATTACATATATATAAAAATGTTCGAGTTCGCTCTGACAAATTCGCGAAAGGTCGATGTATACAGCGACAGGCGAAATCTACACGGGAAAAAAAAATTAATTGGGTGATACAGCAAATCTGTAACTTACTGCGAATTCAAGTTTCAGTTATAACTAAGAAGATTTGATGGTTTAACAAATTACTAATATTATTCAGCTGTCAACTTGGCTACTTTAACATAGAAAATTGACTGTCTGTATATTATGACTATAGATTCGCTGAATCAGTGAAGTTTTCAGCTGTGTTTGTTTTTTTTTTTTTTCGTTTGTAGTGTTACATTATTACCGCACAAAAGAGCTTACGAGTTCCGGTGGGTTTTTGCAGCCCTCGGGGAAAATACGAACATATTTCTTTTGCAATCCTCGGCGAGGAATCAAGTATGGAAGATGGACTGCATTTCCGGGCATCGGCTTGGTTAGCATTCCAGCTAGCATAGCTCCCGGAACAGTCATAACGGAAAAATCCCTCTGGACTCACGTGTATTCCGCTAATGGTCGTCAAGATCGACGATCCGAGGTCCCGGGGATCGTGGCGCCTCTTCTCGCGTCTCGGCGCCCCGAAGCCCCGAACGTTTGCGTTCGCGTTCGAATCTTCTTCGAGAGACGTTCTCCGCTCATCCGCGCTGCGATATCTGATGCGGCGAACACTCAGAACACTCAACGGAAAGCATTACGAGCATCGTGATGCTTACAATGTCTTCCTCTCCTGCCCCTCACAATCGTTCCAGCGATGACCTCTTCTTGTATTCAACCTTCTTGTATCCAGGCGCTCAGACTATGACCTCGACTTTAATAATCATAGAACATGAATATCTGTAACGTTGCTTCCATTGCAGGTACCTACACTTTGATTTTGTCAATTGTATCGTATTACAGTAGTCGTTCTTGAATAGAGTCTTGATAGGCTTTTTATATACCTAAACTTAAGTCTCAAACCGTAAAAAAATCGACTAATCAATCAAATGTGAGAAAGATAATCGACTATGATCGGTTAATTTCTTATCGCTTAAGACTTTTCATTTTAAGTAATGGCTTAGAAAGCCCATAAAATGCGCGTAAATGTGCATTTCTAATTTTTGAATTTTTAACATAATTAAAATCTTTCGTCGATCTCTCAAATGAGAAAATGAGAAGAAGGAAATTGGTTATCAGGTATTTTGCTAGTGGAAATTCGGTCAAATTGACTTTCCGTTATTTCGAGTCGATGATCTGGTATTAGATCCGCCGACATTTTTCGTTACGCAACAGTTCGAGCAGACGGGAATAATCGCTTTAACGAGTCGCGGCACCTCGTTACGCTCTACAGTACCTATCAATTTTCTACACAATGAACGAGCCTCCCTGTACTTTTCTCGATGGCTCTGCAAGTTTGAAAATGCCTTTTCATCTCACACTAAAGAGAATCACGATGGCTGAATATTTTGTTTTTAAATGATTACTTCGTAAATTGTTTCACATTACGAGCGTACTGAATATTCTTTCAATCTTTAATCATATTAATTGATACTAAAGTGTCGTAGAGATTTAATTAACGAGAAACGTTAGATTGATGAAGGTTAGATCAATGAAGCGAGAGAATTCAATTTTCTCAAGTTGTTGTAACGAGACAGATGAACGACGTTACGTTTTAAGTTGCAATTAGATATTTCGTCGCGATTGTCTTCGGCCCCGAAGAGCCGCGGCGTTGCATTCCTGTAGAACTATGTAGAACGTACATAACTTATAAGTACATCGCTGAATCAGCTGAATGGCGGGAAACGCAACATGCTCCCATCGCGTGCTTGTAACGTAAGAACGCGCATTGTACAATTGAATGTATTAATTATTTTTTTTATTAGTTAAAAGCTATCTGATTGTTTCTCGATGTCAGAAATAGATTTTTCCTTCACATACTGAGCAGAACTTCTTACAAGGAACACAAAAGAGACTATATGAAAATAGCGAACGTTTGTGCATCGCAGATGTGTAACAGAATATAACAGAATTTCTCTATTCTGGAAGAAAACACTTATTTAATCTTCCTGTAAAATAAAATATTCCTCTTGTTCTACTTCTGCTTCGCAGTTATAGATATATTTATCACATGACATGTATGACAATATTTAGAAAAAAATAGAGAAAGAAAGAGAGGAAAAGAGAGCGTGCAATGACGAAATTTTTGTGTGTGTGAGAGAGAGAGAGAGAGAGAGAGAGAGAAAGAGAAGGAGAGAGAAGGAGAGAGAAGGAGAGAGCATACATAATTTCTACTTCCATCAGGAAGGATTCCTGAATAACAAAATAACTCGACGATTTCAGATAAGAGAGGTTCTATCATAGTCTCGTCATAATCTAATATCTAATCACAAGATAACCGGTGGTCCGCTGACAGTCTAATGTACATTACGGAAATCTATGGCTGGTACCGGGTACGGTGGCGAATTGTTTAGTAGCCGCGAAGAGATACAGTGGAAGGAGCGTGGGCCGTTTTAATGCTATTAAAGCACCGCGCGTGTACATACATACATACATACATACATACATACATACATACATACGTGTGCCGTGCCAGTATAGACCTGATAATGGTAGTTACGCACATATATCGGGTAATCCACGCATGCATATGTGTGACTAACCGCTCTCGCGCGCGGGTCAATGCCTCGACTGTTTCCGAGTAGTAGGTACGCACTTACGTCGCGTACCTTTTCCTTCGCGTTATATCCAAGCATGCGTTTCAAGTGTACCCTCACACGCACGTACGCACGAACGTACGTACGTATGCACGTGAGAGATATCTACGCGCGACATTCGTGATACGATCGACAAGAGTGATATATACCATACAGGATGCGTCACCAAAATCCGAACAAATTTCAATTTTCCGCTATATTGTGCTTCCGCCAGAGATTGTTGTTGGCGTCCGAGAAAGTCTGATGCTTCTAGTAAACAGTCATATTCTCAAAATGGCCGCGATGTTAAAACCAAGTGCGGAGTATAATCGAAGAACCATGATCATCGAAGGCCTTCGTGCTAGGCACTCAGCAACAGAAATAATTCGGTTTTTTGGATACCATCAACCATTTATGACATTGTGGCAAAATATAAGAACAGTTCAACGAAGGTTCCAATATGCCAGGAAGAGTCATTCGAAAGAACGCACCGCGAGGACCCTCGCAGTCGTTAAAAGGGCTCAATTACTGATTTCGGATGACCCAGAGCAATCGAAAATTAGCATCGATTGTTGGTGTAAGCGAGCCAACAATGCGTCGAATTGCCGAGGAGAACCTTCGATACAAATCGTACACATTAAAGATACGACAGATGCTCTCTGAGGCTGCCAGGACAAGCCGAGTTGCTCGCCTCGGCTCCCCATTCTGCCCTTCCAACAGCCTAGATTTAAATCCCTTGGACTATTACGTATGGAGCATAGTTGAAAGAGTCACAGACAAGTCTCGCATCCCAATGTGACGTCATTAAGGACCGCTAAGGTAATATTCGTCGACATGGATAGCTACATTACAGCGTGCGAACCTTCAGACCGAGAATAGAGGTCGTCGTTCGAGCTAATGGGAGATATATTGAATAATTGTGCTCTACAAGGATCCTCTCCCAAGTGCCATGTAAAAGGATTTTTTGTAATATTTAATTTTTCATTAAAAACATTTTATTTAAAGAAATTGTTCGATTTGTCCAGATTTTGGTGACGCACTCTGTATATGTAGGCCCGTATTCAGAACGCGCTTTTATCGATAAAAGCGCGCTTATATCTCTGAAATTCTATAGTATGCGTTACGTAAATTATAGCATGTTAGAGCGCTAACAACGGTCTATAATTAAAAATAAAAATTTAGAAAGGCTATGAACCAAAAAACAACAATGTAAGTGCGTAAGGAAACAGATATAATTATCATGATTTAAAGCAAACAAAACAACACATAAGATATCGTTTCGAGCCCGATCAGGTCATCCTCAATGTTACACATAAACAAATTTAAATATAACAGATAAACTAAATTAATGTACTAAAAATGGATCAACAAAAAAAAACAAAAAAATAAATAGCCTTCTATAAAATCGCATCCTGTCATTGCGGATCTGATAGTACGTGTAACAATATAGCGTATAAATTAGAAGTCAAGATCATAAAAGTCCATATCGGTGTCAAAGTGCACAAAAAATTCAACAAGCATCGTAAATTAAAATTTACGGGCCATAATGAACTGACTTTGAAAAGTCAGTATCTCACTCTCAGAATTTCAATATAATCGATGGACTTTTAGTAAAGAATTTTAAAATTATTATGTTCAATAGAAAGTTTAATTGGTGAGTAAATTGAAAAAAATGTAAAAAATATATATCCATAACTTGTTATTTCAATCAGAATCGAGATTTGCTTATCCACTAATAATAATATATAACATATAATATACTTTTTTCTTAATACAAACCTCTTAAGATGTTATTTAACGCTTTTAAAAGTAGAGATTTTATATCGAATTAATACAGTAAGAAATTTTAACTGAAATTAAAGAATTCAATAAGTAAATCGAAAGTATAATCGTGATATTGTATTTTGTTTATTTTTCTAAATTAAAATCATGTTTCTAAATTAAAATGACATGTGACAAAATGTCTGCCCGGAAAATCGTAAGCGTGATAAGATTCATAGTGATGCTTAATATACTGGTTGCAATGTAGCGCTAATGTTACGAATAATAACCTTTAAATCGAATTACGGGAATCAGTGATTACGGTTACGGTGATTTGTAAGGTTACGACGTGACCATCAATATCATGGTACATCTCCGATTCACTCGACTTGCCATCGAGGTATCGATGCACGATCACACAGTTGATCGTGACCACGACACGATCGTAACTTGTTATTATCATAGCCAACCTACAAAACTAAGCATCCGTGGTACTTGTCCTCGTAATGTGTGTAGAATCATTGCACTGTGTAGCATCGGACCGTGAAATGCCAGAGTGGCATTGTAAGAAGAGTTTCGCCTTTATCTCGACGGATAAGATTATATCTCATCCCAGACAGATGTGTGCAAGTGTGAAACGCAATTACTCGCGCGATAACCAGAATCTATCGCGCTAATACAATTGCAATTATTACAGCGAGTAATGTATTCGCGCGAGAGAAATCATCGTGACGTTGCGATATAAATTACATATTCGAACAAAGCTTCAAAAGTTAATAATGGAAGATTCCCTTATTAGAGAGTTCTCTTTACTGAACGAATTCATTTCCGACAGAGAATTTTCTGCATACCTTCAAATATAAAGTACAATACAATTCGTATGTTCGTAAAGCTTCTTAGGCTTAGAAAGCTTATCGAGAAATTCCACTAATCAGCATATTTTCCATATTTTGCGATCGGATCTCGATTACATATGCATATGTTTCCAGAGAAAGAGAGAGAATATAAATGAATATTCCAACAATCGAATGGAATAGAAAACGTAGTACGAATGAAATTAAAATTTCTATTTTTGTTACAATACTAACTGAATCACGCATGCGAAGCTGGTGCGCGCGATCGCCTCCGTTCTGGCGGAACGCACCGCGTGAGTGAGGTACCGTTTGAAAATACCACGAAGCAAATTCCGCAGAGTCGTTCTACAGCACGGACGATCGACAGTACGAGTACGCGTGCGATGTGCACGGTTCTCTAATTAAATGCAAACATTCTGCGATTCATCGATTGTACAGAAATGAAGAAACGTACTTTTCAAGCAGAACTTTTCAAGATGGACGGCGCACCTGTCTTGACACTTTTTTTTGTCTCGCGTTTTATTCGAATTCGACGCGCTAAGAATGTCATTTCCGTTTCTTCATTGTAGTAGCCATGTTCAATTGTGATGTCAGAAATGATATATATATATATATATATGTATATTATAGAATTTTGTTGCTCTATACTTCAAAATAAATTAATTCTTTCCGAACATTGTTACGCATAGATTAAAATGTAGGTACCAAACATTTCTTTACAATGGTTTATCAATAGAAATATACTTGAAAAAGATGGAAATGTACTAAAAATTAAAAAATATGCTAGTAATGTTATAAAATTACTAATTTTGGCATATAGTAGAAAAAAAATAAATCACGTTTATTTCTTTTTTTTTTATTCTCTTTTATACTCTAAGAACTATAACGAAAAAATAAGATTAATATTTTAAAAAATTTGACAATAGTTGTAAAACTTCTTTTTTCTACTGAACGCACTCAAACTTTGTCTAGTTAATAATGCATGTATTTTAATTGTTTGCAACAGATTTTTAATTTCAAATATATATATATATATATATATATAGTGTTTTTAAAAGAAATAATATGAATGAATCTATATCTCTTCTTAAATCAAAAGAGTAACCTCCGTAATTTAATTTGTGAATAATTTGTGATTTTTCAGCGAGTCGGACATGGCGCCCAATGCGGAGGAGGAACTGCTGGTTGTGAAACCATGGGGACCGCAACCAGAAAAGGTAGTGTCGTATATATAGAAACAATGTTAAGTAAATTACTATGTAACAAATACACTGACGCGATTGTTCACGTGTTGGCTTGCCGGCGTGTAAACGGCGCGGAAGCTTTATGATATAACTTGAGTCGCGTTAACCACCGTTCCATGCATACGACAACCACGACAGGATGTTTTCGATTAGCATATCTTTCAACTTTGAGTAAATATACACAGAAGACAGGCTCGACCGGCAAAATGACCGATCCTTATTTTGCTCTACACCGTAAGAACTCCATCATCTCAACTTGGTGGTTCGCGCATGTGACAAGAAAGAGAATATTAATATTAAGAGAATAGAAAGACCTTTCAAGTAAAGTAGCAAGTTACTTCTCACCTTGACCTTGTCGCTAACGACATACGTTGCATATATACAGCTTGATTATATATTGCATACGCCTATCTCATAAATATTCTCGCATGTCTTTCCTGCTACTTATAGTATTTTGTTATTTATATTATGAGATAGCATATATCTCGTACTATCATATACGATTACATAATAAACATCAATTTCCGTAGTTCTTTTCTAGTTAATCAAATGTAAATGTCTTGATATTTCAATCGCGATTATTAGCGGATCTTAATTATTATGTTATTAAAATTTCTAGTTTATAATAATTCGTATTATTAGTAATTCAGGGCTCGGTCTTGTTTCAAAATAAAATTTATTTAAAATACATATTTTAAATAAAGAAAAAAATTAAAACGTTATTTAATATTTATTATTTTAAATAACTTTTTGGAACTTATTTTATATTTTTTATTTTAAGTAAGTTGTATCAGTGTTTTATCGATTTTGTATTTTAAATAATTTCCTGTTTTATATTTTTCATTTTAAATAAATTGTATCAGTTATGTTATCGATCCATCAATAAAAGTGAGTAGTTAAATTATAATATAGTTATAATGAAGTATAGCATGTATGAGATACAAGATATACATACATATGATCCGTTTCAATTTTCCACCTGTGGTTCGCGAAGGATTAATACTATTAAATATTAATTATAGGCTATAGTTATTAAAAGACTGAAACGTTATATTTATAAATATTCATATATATTCAAATAAACAAAACTGAAACGTTATACTTATAAATATTCATATATATTCAAATAAACAAAACTATAAAAAATAGAAAAATAGGCTCGTGTACATGCAATGCAATATAATCAATAAGGCTTAATAAGCCTTGACTTATTAAAAATCATAAAAATATTTTGTGTCTCCTACTTAAAACGTTTGTTTAAAGTACATATTTCTTATTTTAAGTAAGTTTTCGAAATCAATTTCTTATTTAAAACAAGCCTTCGAAAACTTATTTAAAATAAAAGACAAATTATTTTTTTATTTTAAATAAAAGTTTTTCTATATTTTAAATAAATAAATATATTTTCGAGTCCTATTTCTTATTTAATATTTTAAATAAGTTCTTGGAACTTATTTTATATTTTTTATTTCAAATAAGTCATATTATATTTTAAATAAGTCATATCGGTTATTTTATCGAGTCCTAGTCAATTAATATATGTCAAGATAAAGATAATTATGTTTCATCGGTTTATTGTATATGTGTTAGTTTAACCAAAAGGTATCGCCGCCACCGAATACACGTTGAAGTAGTTTCACTTTAACGCACGTGAAAGCTTTTACGAGTGTGTAAGATCGAAATTGCTCAATTCGTCAGATGAAAATGGAAATCGTGGACGAACTCGAAATTAGATCGACTGTGACGAGATATCGTGTGCGCAGTTATATGCGATGTTCCATCGTTGGGAAAGTCTCGACGGCGATTTCACTTAAATTGCGGAAGGGATTCATAAAAAGAATAAAAAAACTGATGACGTACCGAAAGCGTTGTTATTAAAACTTTCAATAAATCATTTGTTTTATAAGAGAGTTATATACGTGTTGAGTTTTTTTCACTCTCTAAGTTAAAAATTTAAAAGGAGGGAAAGCGAGGAAAAATCCATTTCCCGACATAAAACGTGAACGCATCTCCCTAAGTTAATTAATAAGCAAATTATATTTATGATCGCAATTGCTATAGAATCTTATCTTTCATCATCACGATGTCACATAAAGACAAGCCAAAACGAAGACAACATTGGCACGCGTCGTATCTCGCTGTAACGAGATCCAATCATGAATGTTCCTAGATAATAGCAACAAATACTGAGCATGATTGATCGTGCTAATGATCCTCTCACGTCGTGTAATAGATTTAAATTTATATTTTCTAAAAGCCATCAAATTTTCTCTCATGAAAAATATTTTATTATTTATGATTGCATACGTAAGCTGCACTGTTTTACAAAACTGTTTTACAAAACTGTTGAATAGTGTGGATATACACGTATATATCGCTGTAATTTCGTTCATAAATAATATTAATATCATTGCATCCATACAGATCTTCCATTTTTACATAAATCTTACAAATTGACTGAATAAAATCGATATTCTAAAAATTCAGTGCAAAAGATAACAAAGAATATTTATCTTCGAGGCGATGTGTATGTAGGAAAAAAAAATTAATGCATCAATGATTGATCAGGTAGACTGATAATATAAATAATGTTAAGAAATTATATCAAGATATTCTCAGTTAGTTACATGGTGCTCTCCGTTCTCATTTGTAAATAGTGTTTATTTACTCGCGTACCACAACCACGAGTGAATGCAATCACGCTGTGCAATAATACAGTATCTACAGACCAGATGTATGACCGCAAATCAAAGATACAAGAATATCGAAGGTTTTCTGATTTCCTTTTTATTTTTGTTTCTCCTCTTATTTTTCTTTCAAACCATCTAGAGCAAAATATGACTGTATTTTTTATCATTTCTCTATACCAATGTCTGCTTTTTATTTGTGCGAATAAAAACAAAACAATTTTTATTCTGGAATTGTGATATATAGTTTATTTAACTGAAAATTTCTAAACATATTCTCCAATTTGTCTCTAATGTTATGATTTCTCAAAACGTTCATTCGATTAATCTCGCTCTATCGTTTAATAAGTGTAAATTATATTAAAATAGAATAACTGTACGAGCTTACGGGAATTATTCTAAATGTAATTGACTCATTTGAATAATTTATACATTTATACTGCTTCCGTGTGCGTCAATAGCGGATTGTTTCATAATTTATACATTCTGCGTTAACCGTAAGCACGAAAGTAAATTAATTTTACGTAATTTGTTCGCTTGAAGTACATACATATTAACAAGAAAGCATCACTGATTAGAATCGCTTCTCTCCTGAAATACTTGAAAGTAGGAAACACTTGTATGTATATTTTTTATTATCACAACTAAAATAGAATAAGTTTATTCACATAAATTTTGATATCGATGCAAATCAACGTATAGCATTATTGTAGATAAGAGATTTATTTGTCATACAGAGAAATTTTAGATTAACGACGCATTTTCTGTTTTATTATAATTTTCTTTATTTAGAACTTTTTAATCTCAAATATAATAAAATATTTGTTTAAATATAGTTTAATCTATATTTAATCTATATTTATAATCGACAGAAATCAAACTGTACAAACGATTGGTTTTAATTATCGATTCTAGTTTCATCACCGTAGCTATTCTCCTCGTAGCAGCATCCAGCTACCGCTGCAACTTATGGTTAGCGAGAAAAGACGATAATCACTATGATCCTATCAATTTATGGTTGAAAGCGCCTTGAAATTAACCGTAGATATCTTTCTATCTTTCGGCATAAATATTTCATACGTATAAGCGACCAATAATTCGTGTGCTCTTTCAGATTTATTCGAGTGAAGTATTATAAAATACCGTGATGCTAATTCTGCATAGATTAACTCTTTAAGTTAAGACGATATTTTAAACGACGAATATTTTTAATTTCGTCGTTGTTTTAATGATTTTAAAAAAATTTCAAATTTCGTACATTTATCACAGAAGGAATCGTAATATAATGTCACTCTCAATGTAAATAGAAAATGCCATGCTAGTTATATAAATTAATATTCCATGAAATAAAATAATTTAAAGAGCCTTGCTAATTAGATAATCAAACTGCACAGGAACGCTTAAGGCCACCCACGTATAATGCTGAAGATTACGCAATCGCGCTGAGACGATGGGGAAGACGCCCATTAGGAACTGTTCAAGACTCTCAAGGTACTTTGCCGTCGACAACCAGTTCAAGTTCCGGTTACGCATCCGGAAGTGGCGAGATGACCTTGAGACAATTCACATCGGTCAGCGAGCTGTTAAATAAACTCAGAGCCGATCTCAGACTTGCCTTTCCCAGGTTAGTACCCATCTAATTAATCACTTGTCACTAACAAATAATTATAATAGACTGATTTTTGCCGCTTCCTAATGTAATTAATCTATGTACTTGTAAATTCATTTGATTTGCGTTCACAGTTATAAATTAGTTTCTAAACAATACGCCAAATACAGGATATCAGAAAGAGAAATCAAGATTCAAAGGATAAGTTTTTAAAGATTTTGAATTCTTTTCTTAACGTCGTATGTACCTATAACGCATCTGTTTATTATTAGACGATTATAAAAAACAATTCTACAGGAAATGATTACTATTCATTTTGTAACAGGGATTAGTTCAGTCTCATATTCTCAGAATAGCAAATTTCTGTAGATACACGCGAGAAACGCACGCGGAAGTATAAAATATGAATTATTTGTGAACGATTAAAATAACACTCACTGTTCGTGCTCCCTAAGTGGAACTAATGACGAGAGAGATGTAAGATATTAATCTCGCGAGAGTTGCAAAGTATAAATTGAAAAATTAAGCATTTAAATTTATAAAAACTTAGTTCCTGTGTGCAAATTCTCACGTTTATGCTTCCAAAAATTTTTTTATTTCGAATTGTATCTTAAAAATCCTGGAAATGCGATGAATAAGAGAAATCATCTATCGAGTATTTGTCGAATATAAAAGATAAACATACGCAGAATCAGTTTACAGTTATTTTTTACAGTTTTCTTTTCACGGAGAAATAAAAAATGGACCAATATACGAAACGTTCTAGCTCATCAAAATACTTTCCTCTTAATCGCGACACTAATCATTTGATTTACGACTTGAGAATTCTTGTACGTTTTTGAAAAGGCAATGTTTGAAAATGAATATCTAGCACAGAATAAATTAATTAAATAGATAAAAAAAAATATATATATATTTCTTGTGTTATACAGTTGACGCAACAAGCGAGATGTCTGAAGAATTAATCACAATTCTAAACTGATACGTCATAAAAATTATTTACACAATTAGAAAAGTGATGCCGAGGGCATAATGCGCAACCGTGTGCAACGTTCGCGCCTGTTAAGTCCGAAGATGATTAAGAATCGCGCGTTATCGTTAGAATTTTTCTTCCTGCTTGTCAATGCCTCACACCGCTAGTCGGAAGATCGATGATGTTTGTCTCGCGTCGAGACGCTTCAGGCATCACGCTTATTCGTATTGATTTGTAGTACCTATTGCAGCAGTAAGAGCTACCTAATTGGTCGTAATAATGAAATCGCAATAACAATCTTATTCCTGGCAAATCAAATTTAATTATAACAATTTTAATATATAATAGCCTAAACCGCTATATTCATTTTTTTCCCTCTTATTTTTTAATATTATAACTTATAAGATATACTAGATGATCAACTCGTTTAGCCACGGCACGCAATTTCGCGGTTATTTTGAAAAATTACGATGTCCTGGTGCAAATGATCTGCTATTTATTCCGCGAGAAAGAGAGAGAGAGAGAGAGAGAGAGAGAGAGAGAGAGGAGGGAGGGGGGAGGGAAGGAAGGGAGAGAGA
>NW_012130139.1:439673-442126 GCF_000143395.1 Atta cephalotes
ATACATATGTGTGTGTGTGTGTGTGTGTGTGTGTGTGTGTGTGTGTGTGTGTGAAATTTATTTAATTAATAAAATATATATATATATAAAAATATAAAAATATTACAATTATAAATTTGTTTATAATATAATAGACTAGAAAAACTGTGAATCAAATTTGCTTTTTTTATTCTTTCGAATCTTGTTTATTAGAAAATTATACACACATACACACACTTTTACTTCTTTTTTTAAATTCTTTTCTTAATTAGATGTAGTTAAGCGATAAAATCTACATATATGTAATCTGATAGAGGAGATATCGTAACATGATGTATTTTTTTATGCAGTCGTGAGCATAGAAAGAAAACGCACACAAATGTGTATAGTAAGAAACGAAGGTGGCGATACATGAAGTCTCAATGAAAGATTATTACAAGCAAAACGAATCGGCTCTCTGATTAGGCTCTCCGAGAAATCATCTTGATTAGTTAATGGAAGAAATATATGAAAAATATTCGGAGCAAACTAAGAAGAAAAAAAATCTTTCAACCGTTTTTTCTCCCTTTTTGCTCCCTTTCGCACACACCGAGCAAGTATTAGTCGCCTCGAAGGCGAAGCCTCGACCGGGCACCGAACCCGCCGTACACTCATAGTCCACAGGTGCTTCCGCTTGGCGTAATAATAACGAATACATAACCACTTCCTACTACACGCGTGATGAAAAACGAGGAAATTTTTTCTCTCGCAGGATATCAGACACCGCTGTTGCCGTCTTCTCTTTTTGCGCGGTGCATGTCGATACGTTTGTCATTGTTTGCCGCATGCTTGTTTTGCCTCTTTAAACGTCTATTCTTTGCTGGTTATATTTCAATAGTTTTCTACGATACGTATCTGGTTTCTTCATTGTCCTTCAAAGTGTTCGCTGAATGCACGTATATCTTGTCCATTAGATCGTTCAATTATGATTATAGTTAACTCTATCCGCATATCATTTAGCGACGAGTTCTCATATATATTTAATTAAGATATCTATATTATTCTCTTATATTAAATTAAGTAAAAAATTAATATTTCAAAAATTGATAGAAATTAATATAACCAATCAAATATTATTAAAGCAAATCTAAAAAAAGAAAAACATTTTTAATTATTACATGTTTAATTAATAAAATTTTATTTAATTTTTCTGTGATTTTATTATATGATTTCACGCAAATTTTAATCATATAAAACGGATTTAAAATCGTAATATAAAAAAAAAATCAATATTGTGTAATACTTCGAATTAAAAAAATTATGCAAGATTGTTGAAAATAAAGTCATAATGAGCAAATTATGTGAAACGGCATGAAAAAGTTATTTTGTCGTGATGAATATAATAATATTAAAAAATAAACTAGTACATATAGGAATGTATCGTAGATGTTACTTCCATGAATTATATGCATACATTAGCATGCATTTGTACATGTAATATTGAGTTTATCCATCGCGATCAAAATATAATGTCGTTATCATGAACGTTTTATGCTTTATCAATATTCATGCGCCATGTACTGCTCAATGATCTATACGTTCTGTCGGCTAATCTTGATACGTATTCTTTTGGAATATAAGTTGCTCGGTTTCATCTAGTCAATTTATCTTTTTGTTATGCACCATCTTGATCCTTACACGAAATGTTAATTGTGTCAAGAAATTATACAATATAAAGAAAAAAAAACTTATTCGAAAGAAAAGATTGAACGTGGATCTATGAAATTCATAAGTCAATTCTTATATTTATGCCTTAAGTATGACTGTCTTAAGATTCTCAGGAACCAATCAGAGGGTTCCTTCCTTATTAGCATCTTAAAACATTACTTAAGACGGTCTTGAAATAAGAATGGACTATGAATACCGGCCTACGACACTTAATAATATCAAGATAGCTTATATGTTTGGGCATGACTGTCGCGGCTGCATCATGCTCGTTTTTCTCTTTTACTGTCACTCTCATCGTGTCTTCGAAGCTTTCGTTTTCTCCGCATCCAAACGCGGTCGTCGTGGACACTTTTACGGTGCGGGCAACAAAGGCGGATCCTTTGTATTTCGTGCACGTACTGCGCTATACCTCTGGTATCGCGATACCTCGCGCATTATGCATAATACGCCGGTAACATAATGCATCCATTGTTAAGAGGGAAGAACCGCTGTCTTTTTTTTCTCCTCTTGCCTTCCTTTGTCATTAAACGCGAGAGACGTCGACCGCAGCGATATAAGAGGCATTTAACACTCATTTGCATGTCTCGTGTATTCGATTCACTGCGTGTCACTCACACGCACACACATATGTGTGCTGTTTAGCAATTTCCATCTAGACAAAGTCCATTTCGATATATTTTTTTCGGCGAATTGTGCGTCGTAAAGCCGGGTGTCCTTAGCACACACACACACACACACATATATATATATATATATATATATATATA
>NW_012130139.1:443048-460521 GCF_000143395.1 Atta cephalotes
ATATATATATATATATATATATACATATATATACATTATATATATATATATATATATATATACACATATACATACACTAAACATAATATTCAAACCATTTGCCTTCGAATATTTTCTAAGAGCTTTATTAATGCTCGATTCTTTGCAAACTCTAGTGGGTCTATTGTGTAATAATCAGCAATTATACTTTCGTTCAATAGCCAGGAATTGTTTCATGGGATGAGGTAACGAAGCGTACTTCTCAGGATTGTTTTTTCTGCGCGAAAATGTGCCAAGTGAACATGATAATTGAAGGGGCATGTGGAGGCAATATGTTGCGAAAGTTAAATAAAGATACTGATATTATCTTTTTTCACTAGCACCTCTAACTATTGTTATTGTAACATAACTATTTAATTTTCTTTAATATAAATTTTATTCAAAGTAATATGATTTCAGTAGTACTGTTAGAAATATATTATAAAATATCGCCTTATTTTTTGTTTAATAAAATATTTTGTTTAATGTAATATTTTTTGTTTTGTAAAAATCGATATATATTCATGAATTGCTGTTTTGTTGATATTTGTGAGAATTACATTACAAAAAAAATCAAGATTCACTTAAAAAGTTTTATTTCACGTTGTCATTTTTTTTCTTATCAAAGATTCCTTTTTTTTCGGAATTATACAACTTTTAAAAACCCCGATTTTAATGTCTTATTTAATTATCAACATTCAAGTGAGTTAATTAAAATAAGACACCCTGTATATAAATTTATTTACATCTTTTTCCCTTATACCTTTTCCCTTATTATATATTCAAAGCCACAAAAATTGGTCACTATAACGTTATAGAGGCCTATTTTTTTAAGTATACATTATACATTAATCCTCTTACCTTCAAACATTCGATGCTCATTTTTATCTTCAATCGCAGCAACGGATTTCATAGCTTCTTATTAGTGAAAAAAACATGTCAATTGATTGTGGCTCTTAATTTACGGTTTATGTGTATCATTTTCTTTCTCTCTCTCTCTCGTTTGCCGTTACATGTTGGCGAATAACGGAATGTTGCGCAACGATGCTATAAATGGCACGTGAGGTAGTATGGTCCTTCTTTGGTCCTGAATGCAATGCTTGACAATGCAACGGGATACTCATGCTAAATTTGGTATAGCATGATAAAATGCATAGAATTCTTCGCGATTGAATTTTTGATTCTCGATGGAATCTCTTTGAACGTTTGCTTATCAGCGAAAAAAATATGCATTATTAAGATAATGCAGAATTTTTCGATTCAATATCTCGCGAGGAAATAACAGATAAAGAGATTCATGCAGAATCGTAGGAATTAGAAGGCATTTTATTTTTCTAAAAAAAAGATAGACACAATAATATCTACTTTTCTCTTAATCATCGAATGATCGATAGAAATTTTCTTCAATTGATTTGCGATTATTTGTGCACAATTCAAGCAACATAACTCTCTCGTAATACGTACGAAGACGAGAGGCCTCTTCTCTGTGCCATCTCTTTTATTACGCCATCGCATGTCTTCTAAGCAGTGCTATTAAGAAAATTAAACCGATCGGAGGAAGTTCGAAACTACCTTAGCAATTATGATAGATTCGATGCGCATCATTTCTACAAAATCGGAAAAAATTACGAATACTCGCACGAGTATGGACTTGTCACTGCGTGACAGGTATAACGTGTACTTTCCTATCCTCACACCTGTTTACCTTAAGGCGTTGCGGGTAGTTGTAAAGGGAAACCATCTCACGTTGCTCCTGCTGAATTGTATAATATTTATTAATTACTTCGTAAAAGGACACTCGGTTCGATCGAAAGAAACGCTAATAACACTCAATTTATAACATTATATGTAAAATTAAAAACGTAATCAAATCGACGAAGGATCATATAAAATCGTATAAAATCGTCGAGTTTTTTTCCGACTTTTGACGATTTAAAATATTTATTAACTGTTCGATAATAACATTTGTTTTAAGTTAAACAAACGAGATGAGTTTTAGTATTTCTTTGTAGCTAGTATCTTATAGAGAGATATAGATATAGATATAGAAAAAGGAAGCCTTATTTATTCGATGATGTTAATATAACTTATATAACTGATAGTATTCGAGGAAATGATACTTTGATTCTTATCGAGTGACAAGTGATGAAAAAGCTGTCTCGCAATAGCTTGGACAGGTCTCTCTTGTAATGTCTTTGTTAATATATTCAGGAGCGATGATGATCGATTCCTTCGTTCAATCATGAAGTCGCCTTTTTCGCTCTTGTGGTGACAATCTCAGAAAAAAAAACTCGCTAAGCTACATAACGCGCATAAACCGGATCGGTTTTCTTGTCGAGCGAGAAGCTCCGTAATTATGTAATTACTATCTTTTTTCTTTATATTTTCATATCTTCAACGCTTATGTGACGATTTTTATTCAAACATAAGAATGTTATTACAACCTGTATTCATTGGCGTAACTACTGGTATGTTTAAGTTTAGATGAGAAATCTTCTCAGTCGTAAACATTTAATATCTGAAATGATGTACGTTCAATGGTAGAGTCATGATTCAAATATGCAAAATGACTGAGTTGCTTATGTATTCCATTTCTATATATTTTCTAGTATTAAACAGGTTTTTTTACAATTGAAAAAATTTTGCAAAGCTTGTTGCGAAATAATTTTTTGTTTTCTTACTTCTATCATTCACTAATTAAGGGAAAAATAGATTATTGTGCCTATCTTTTTTTTTATTAGAAAAATAAAATGCCTTCTAATTCCTACGAGATTCTGCACGAATCTCTTTATCTGTTATTTTCTCGTTGAGCCGAAAAATTAGTTTCTTAAATTTTGATTTTTTAAAAATCCATTTTATTTTGATATGCTAGTGATAATTTTTTAAATTTTATTATTAAAGAGAAGATCCAAAAAGAGCTGAATAATGAAATGAAATGTGTATATATTAGATAATTATATAGATTTAGATTCTGATTTTCTCTTTTTTTGTTTTGATTTTTAATGAATAATATTAAAATATATTTACTAGAAGAAATTTGTGTATTATATCTATATATACATATATTCCTTATAGATGTCACACATAAACAGTATTTCTATTTTTAATAATTGAATTTCCATTTTTATTCGCAAGAAAATATATAATTATATATAATCATGTAGTAAATATAAAATAATAAAAACAACGGGGCGACACAGATTGTTAAGAACGCGGAAATATTAAAAATAAGAAAATTTCGCTATATCGTTACGATTATACAAGATATTTGATCGAATATTTACTTTAGTAATATTCACATTTATTTAATTTATTTATATTTAAATAGCTTATGTAATAAAGTATAATTGTATTGAAGATATTAAGAAAATTTTATTAAAAAAATTTTTAAATAAATTAAAAAGTTAGATTATTTTTATAATGAAAATATAATGTTTTTTTTTAAATTATATTAAAAAAGTAATACGGAGAAAGTTTCCATAAAATAATGAATTACAAGTTCATTTTTGATTACTTTCTCGTGACAAGTCATGATTTTGTTTTCCAGCTTCGTGCAAGAGTTCGCCTCGCCGCCGGCGGACGGAATGACCCTGCTGTTGGAAACTTTACGCGGCGTTCAACTGGCTCAAAGTTCACCCCCGAATTCGGGGCAGACCGGACCTAGGATCGGTACCAGAAGGGCTGCCTTAGACGAATTGGGGTGCGTGGAATGCCTGGCGGCATGCGGCGAAAGATGCGCCGATGCACCGCGACTATTAGTGCAAGCTCAACCTGGCCTTCTAGCTCTCGCGGTCTGTCTGACTAGTAGTCTCAACCGGTCCCGAGTTCTGGCTCTTCAGGTAACAATTGTCACTTCCGTTCGCGAAGCGTCGCGATACCGTTAGATCGAAAGAAAAAGAATCGATTGCAGAGCTAGTGCGTGTACGTCGCGTGAACGTCGGCACGTTGTCGTGAAATAACGCGAGATTCTTCTGCCCCTTTCACGATATCATTTTCTTAGCTCTTCAGTTTACATTTCCAGATTTCCAATATATATTTTTGCTAAGTATATGTATAATTAATAAAAATTACACATTTATTATTTAATACAATTACGTACATTAATAAGCTCATTTTTAATTTTCTGCACATAAAAGCGAAACACTGCTCGTCTCAAGTAGCGGATTAATGTCAGAAAATCTTCTTTTCTCTATCTTCTTTTGATATCTATGAGTCGTCGTCATATCTTTTAATTGTGCTACTTGAAGTGTTTACATCTCGAATTGCGGTTACGGATACAATTATGATAACAGTAATTCGATATACTTATATATGAAAGTGATAATTATACACTCATGAAGGAAATAAAGAAACTACAGTTACCAATGAAATAAAGTGCTAGTGGGTCACTTCATCTTACACGATAAGTTAATGCTGCCGGTAATTTGGTTTTTTCTTAGTCGTCAAGACGGAGTCGTAAACGCGTGTTTCGAGTAGAGGAGATACGCTCGACAGGCGGCGGCGCCGTTATTTCGAAGGTGCTCATCGTCGAAATCAGTTTTTATCGTTTATCCGCCGAATGTTATTCGAGAGCATTAGCTTCGTTTACAAACTTATATATCCGCATGTTATGTGAATGACGTTGGATCTGTTTTATTTTCCGATTCTTGAGGTGTATATACTTTGCGAGCGGATATCGTGCGATACAATCAACAATTGTCCAGTCGAGGCAGATAATTACACGGCACGTGTTTCACAAATTCTGTAAATCTATGACTGTATAATAAGAACATCCATTTATAGTGACGAAATAATAAATAATCAGATTCCAAGTACAATCTCCCGCGTGAATGTTTTGACAAATTTCAAGTTTGTCTTTTCTTCAACAAATATACATTGCGAATCACATCTTCAATATTTTCTGTATTATATTTTATTTTCTAAAAGAATATATTCATTCATTGCTTTGTAGCTCTTGACGAAAGTGTGCCAAGCACCAGGTGGACACGCTGCTGTTTCGGAAGCAGTATCGACTCTGAGACTCAAATATGGAGAAGGAGGGAGGTTTCGATTTTTAGCAGGCGCTCTTTTAGCCCCGAGAGCAGCCATCGCGTTGAGGGTTGCAGGAGTTTCGTTTTTAAACGCTTTTCTGAAATCTGCACCCCGCACGCAAACCAAGTTATACATTCAGGTAAGAAATACAGTAAAATATCCATCATATTCATTTTGTTTTTTACTTTTGTTTAATCCTTTCACGTTTCCAGAGTGACAATCGAGAAACTAAATAGCTGTCATCTTGTGTTAAGCTGAAAATTGCTCCTTATTTGAGTCTTACTTTTTTTTTTACTATTTTTTTATTTTACATTTAAAGTCTTTGTTTGATATACCGTTCGATATACTAATAATATAGTCTTATAACATTTGTCTACATTATTTCCATATCAGGATATAAATATTTTGCTATCTTTTAGGCTGAGGCCTGCGAAGCTGGTTTAGAGCCGCAGGTACTTCAGGAATGGCTTAGAGAATTTGACGGACGCGAAGAGGACGCTTTAACTGATTTACTGCACAAGGAAGTTCAGAGATGGGCACACAACTGTGTCGACGTGGACGCTCTGCAACGCAGAGTGACGCGTGCGGAAGAAACTTGCAGGGTACTCAGCAAAAAGGTGTCGCTTTTGCAGATGCAATTAGAGAAACGAAATGACTGCAACTTGGAAGAACGAGATAAATCCACGCCGGTGACTCTTATTGCTGCTAAAAGCCCGAAAGTATCTTCGAACGCGGAAGATGAAGGTATCAGCTCTTCGGAGAGATCCAGTAGTCCTGAAGATACAAAGCATCAAGCAAGAATCAACCGGCAGAAAGTCTCACCTGTGCAAAGCAACGATCAGGAAACAACGATAGATGACGTGATCGAGGAGCTGAGAATCATAGTGAAAGACGCTGAGGAAGAATTCAGTGACAAAACTCAAGAATTGAATCATCGTGCTAATAACAATCAAGAAACTGTCCGTAATAAGCAAGAATCGGATAAAAATAAATTATATCGATCGAATTCCAAGATCTCGTTGAATAACTCTGAGAGTTATATGTACGACAAAATATCCAAGAGAGACCAATATACGGATTTGAAGATACTAAAATCGAATACGGGCTCTAACGCATTTCAAAATCAGATAAAAAGTGAGCAAGTGACTTATTTCGGCAATGATCAAGATTATAGTACTGATTCGGATGGCACAAAGAAATTGAGTCTTGGGCTGCGCAAAACATCAAAGTCATCGATGGAAGGCAGTGTTAAGATAGTTGTAAAGGGACCCGATGTGGAAGAGGCAATAGTACCGGCTATTCTACATCCACAACCGCCACGAAGGGCACCGCCGTGCTTATCAGCCATCATGTCCGCTAGGCATTGCGACTTCGCTGATCATGCAGAGATGTACAACTCCCACGACGAGGAAGTCGAGGAAGAAACTCTCGGTGACGGCAGCGATTCATTGCTAAGCGCCTCCAAACTCAAGTATAACAGCAAACATCAAATCTACGACGGACAAATGAGAATTATTAATGAGAATCACTTGCAGAAACAAACTAAAAGCGATACTATATTGATAGGCTCGAATCGTATCGATGTTAAATTTAGAAAGAGTCTCGATGATTTGCATCACTTCGAAGATAATGATAGAAAAACTTTGAGAAATTACGATGCTTCGAAAGCAAATATTATTACGGATGTCAGGCCAATTAATAAACAAATCGACGTTTACAGACAATTCGAATCTATTCCCAAGGGATTTGAGACGTCCTCTGGACGATCGGCTGATCAACGGATGATTCATCGGCATAGTTCTAAATATAGAAGCGAAATAGAAAAGAGGAAATATTTACGTCGCTCCGCTAGTCATGATTACTTCGAGTCGAATGTGTCCAGTCCACAATCGAGACGGTCGGGGAGTAAAGTGGAGTGTCGTATCAGAAAATTTGAAAGTTTAAATTCTTTTGACGAGCATCGAAGCCTACAGAATTATGAGAGATCAAACGACTTTGAGAATCTTGGTAAGCATGAGCAGGTGTCACTGCTGACTGATTCTTCTAGATTTAAAATGCGTAGATCGGAATCTTTTCATCACATCTCTCATCATGTATCAAAGAGAGATCAATGCTCATCGAAAGGCGAAAGCGACAGTGGTCTTTTTTATTACACGGATTTTAATTTGAAGCCTGTTGTCACGAGACGACCGCGATCAATCGACGCACCAAAGTCTCCCAGTTTGATAACGAAATCCCTGGACAGGATTGATGAAGGCCTAGACTCGATGGTCGATATTGTTATTACGCAAGAGCAAAATCAATGGAACGCGAATAAAACGCGTCAGACAAAAGCGATCAAATCCCGCAATGAGAAGCAGCCAACAAGATCGAGAGTAATCAAATCTGATGATTTTTGTGGTAATTCTTCAGAATTTGATCAACAAGGAAAGCGAGATAATCTCGTTTCTAGAAATAAAGAAATAAAGAACGATGAACTGTATCATGTCAACAATAAGCAATTAAAAAGTGACGAATTCTACGAAGAGAACTCGCGAATGGAACTACAGAGAACTCGCGAATGGAATTATCATAACGAGTTAAATTATGCGAGAAGCAAGGGCGAAACTAATTCATCGGAAGACTCACCGATAATATTATCAAAAAATGGCATAAGACACAATTCTTTTTGCCAGAAAGATAAAATCAATAATAAGTTCATTAGCAGACCAAACGAATCAGGAATTTTTGCTGGGCGAACATACGATACATTTGGTCTTGGAAAGAATCGTTTTAACGCGGGCAAATATTCGGGTAATCAGCCAATTAAAGAAAATCTAATTAGTCGAAGAAATACAACATCTTCGTTGATTGGAAAACGTGGAAAAGTAACGGACATTGTCTCCGGTCTTTACTGAACGTGTCTTAAGTATAAATTTTGTATGAAACTCTAATAAATCAATGGAAATAATTTGTACAATTTTTCCGCGTATAAAAAATAATTAAGAATTCTTATATAATTCATTCAAGGATAATGAAATTAACTATGAGATAAAATAAAAATAACTGCCAGTGGTTTGCGGGTTATTACTGTATCATAAGCCAACTTACTAATGCCAACGTATCGTCAATCTTGTCGTTCACTTCATCAAAGTGAGGAGTGTATTGATACAAAAACATGTGATACACAAACCATTCGCAAATAATTTGGTATCTCTGAAAATATAATAATATCCTCAAAAGTATTATCAATAAAAAGAATTTCAGAATCATTTTCACTAGAATCATTTTGCATAGAAACATTCTAAATATATTATATTATATGTATCACATTGAAAATTGATGCAGAAAAATCGATTATTTTTGCTTTAGATTCCATGTTGAATTTATATGAAAAAATATAATTTTATTATACTGCCCAATAATAAATGAGAAAAAATATGTGAATTTAAGGATGAATTTGTAATTTCCATAAATGTATGAGAAAGCACAAAAGAGAAATAGTACGAACGAATCATTTCATCAATTGATACATGAATATATCATTTCTTATTAAACAGAAATCGACTAGACAATGAGAAATGATTTAGAGTGCAATATTTTTGAGTATTATTATGATGCTACATTTGTAATAATTACATTTACGTCGAATATATACGTTTTACAACGAATACACACGTTTTTTCATAACGACAAATAATTCTTCTGGTGATGGACTCTTGTGTACCTTCACTACATTGTGTGATACAATTCTTTGTTAACGATTATATATATGCAATAGTAGTGCAAGTGCCAATTAAGACTGTACTTCGTACATTTCTATATATTACATGTATATATATATAAAGATGAGATTGAATAATTATATACACATCAGGAAAATAATGTTTAGGTCAAGCAGCAGAATTATTTATAGCTTCTAAATTATATAAAATTATTTTGTAAATTAAGAAGTAAGAATAAAGCCTTCATTCTTTATTTCTATGTCACTTTTAATTTATTGTTTTGTGTGCTTAATATCATTTAAATAAAAATTGTATGTAACATACTGTTTAATAAACTTTGTTTTTTATTAATATAAAAATGAAATTCAATTTCAACTTGCAGTTGCGTGTAAAAGTGTACTTGTCACCTCACTAAGTTCATGGCAGGAACCACGCGCATTTCTGTGAATCATCTCCGAATTATTTAACGTTAACGATGAATGTAATTTGTCATGTGTTTGCTCAAGAAGTTGTTGCGAAGATTTGTCTGGAAATAAGACAATATATCACTTTTTCTCTAGATATAAAAATAAAACATTCTTAAAATTGTAATATTTGTAAGTTATAAATATTTATAAAACTTATGAACAATAAGATTGGAAAACTCATGAATTACTCTGATTTTAATATATATTATATAATAAATAATAAAATCCTGAGTCACTTGTCATTTCAATCATGTTGAAATGAATATTATTTTTTTATTCATTGAGATTATATATAAAAAGAAATGTTAAAACGATTTAAAAAGATATTTTTGATTTCTGAGATATAACGTTTTAAAATTTTCTATATCTTGATATAATCAAATTTAAAAAAATATAAAGATATATAATCTCTTTTTTTATATTTCTCTTTTTATATTTTTTATATTTCAATGAATCAAAAATTTAAAACATGAGATTAAGAACTCCATCGCTATTTTCGCACATTATCAACTTTAATATAAAATTAAAAGTGAGAGGGCTCATAAGAGATGTATGTCTATTACCAGACCTTCTGTATTTATAAATCAAAATAATAAAATGTCATCTTTTTCAAATAATTATCACACTTAATATTATTATTGTTTCACACTACGATTATATTAAATAATTCAATTACCTTGAACAGTTGATAATAGATAAGAGAGCTCTTCTTGAGTCGAAACGTATTGGAATTCATCACCACAGGCACCTTTCAAAACAGTAACCACATCCAATCTTGGATTGTAAAAATACAATCCCTGTTTACGATTACTAAATTCATTGATCAATGTTTTCATACCCTAAATTCGAAAAAAACAATATTTAAATGTGGCACAATTTCTAATTTAATAACATTGTTTTAACACACATTCGCTATTACATGTATGCGCGCGCGCGCGCGCGTGTGTGTGTATGTGTGTGAGACGTACTCGATTTTCATAATGTCATAACAGCCAATTTTATAATCTAAGAACAAAGTATATCTCATTGTATCGGATAAGATGTAGAAAATCATAATACATACATAAATAATACAGTAATGTAATCTGAGTAATAATTTTTATTTATATATTGAATAATTATCAAAGTAGCTTAAACAAATGACAAAAATCTAACGTAATCTGAGATTTCAAAATCTAATATGAGATGAATGTTACTTATTAAATTATATTCAATTCTTCACGAAAATATTACCTTAGCAGCTGTAAAATCTGCCCCTAAAATGTATCTGCAATCAACAACAACCGGGATTTGACTAGATCCTTGCTTTATACCAGCATTACCGACTGATTTCTTTATAAAATCGACAGCTGGGAAATATAAACTGTTTCCTGGAGTAACCAGTAAGTATTCTGCACCACAATCAGTCTATAACAAATGTAGGATTAATTTTATCAAAAAATAATTAGCAATATTTTGATGTGTGAGCAGTAAAATCATATATTTTGGAAAAGAATGGTCCAAGTGTATGAGTATTGAACTTATTCACAATTCTACAACTAACGACTTAGAGTATTTTTAATGAAAAAAGAAAAAGAGGAAGGATTCCTTTGTTTGAATTCAGTTGTTTGCTACTACCGTGTATTTGTCGACGTGAACTGTAGGTCTTGCGGAAGGATACAATAGGAACATCAAATTTATAGCAACCCCCGATAAAATACCATATTCTACACCAATGATGAGACAAAACAAAAAAGTAACAAACATCGGTATGAGATCCTTTTTGCTCGATTTCCACATCAGTTTCACCACCTCGTATTCTATCATGTATATTACCGCGCAAATGATCACGGCCGATAATGAAGCTGAAAAAGAGGATAATAATTACGCCAAATTGGCATTTTTTTGTATGTTGCTACCATTAAAGTGCTTTGCTACCTTTTGGAATGAAATAGAAATATGGCGTGAGTAGCCTAAGGGCCAGTAAAATCAAAATTCCAGTATATAATCCACCCATTGGCGTCTTCACACCACTCGCATGATTTACTGCTGATCTACTGAACGATCCTGTAACTGGCATAGAACTCGCGCAGGACCCAAGAACGTTACAGATTCCGAGTGTCAAAAGTTCTTGGGAAGCATCAACTTTACCTTCATTCATAAAGGCCTTAGCTATGGCTACATTACCGAGCACAGCTATTATCGGCACTAATATTATAGAAGTACCCAATTCAGAACACATTTGCGTGAAGGTAAGAGTCTGATTATTTACTTGTGTGGAAAAAGGTGGCAGGCCGAATGGTGGAAGACCAGATCTCACTGGACCTGTTAGAATAAATGGAGATCCAAATTCGGATGAATCATATTTGTAAGCAATAACCGAGCAAGTGACAACGACAATGGCGTTCCGCGCCGTAGAGATCAGCCATATTGCTTTCGCAATTATACGTTGATAATTCACTGACTTCTTACTAATGACATGTAATTTAACATCCTTCATTTTCTGTAAATTGTATGAGACTTTTATAAAGAGAATATACCAGATATAATAAAAATGTTGAAAGATTCATTATATAAAGATTCATTAATTACTCTAAACAACAATAGAATTGCGATGCAAGAGATACTCATCCCAGTATCCCAGAGACTCATATTATCAATATTTTGAAAAACTTTAATTAAAGTATCCACAAATCCTTGAGATGAAATTTTTAAACCTAACAATCCTTTCAATTGCGAAGCAACGATTATGACGGACGTTGCTGAAGTAAAGCCCACAGTGACTGGTATCGAGATAAAATCTACAAGTACACCTATAAAATTGTTGTTTATGTTAAACGCAAACAAATAACACCTATATCATTCGAGATATCAATCAAATAATACAACAAGGGATGTGTGCAAAACTAGTACAAAATAGTCTTGAATTTACTTAGAAATCTTAAAATTTCCAGTAACCTTGCGCATAGCCTGCGTACCTTGCGTAAGTCTTACCTTGCGCATTTCTGAATGAAAATACTTTTTTCACTTGAAATTTTATTTTCTATCGCATATCCGATGTTCACTTAAAATAAAGCATTTTCTTATTCGTTTGAGTCAGCATACCTAAGCGTAAGCATGCCATTAGTAATTGCAGGCAACCAGATAAGAATGCGAGAAGTATGGCGAAATCAGCATTTTTCCCTTGCACATAGTCGTGAGTCATTAATGCCATGAGTGCGGTAGGACCAATTGTAATATCTTTACAGGAGCCAAATAGCACGTAAACTATTGCACCCATAAATGCTGAGTAAAGACCGTACTGTAAACAAACACGATATTAATAACATGCTCGATCTGCATAAAAGATGAGCATTGGTAAGAAAAACATATTTATCTTACATACTTGTGGTTCCAAACCAGCCAAAGTTGCATATGCAAGTCCCTGTGGCATAACAGTAAGACCAACTGTTATGCCGGCTATAATATCGCTAAGGAATTTTTCCGAGTTATATTTCGGTAACCATGCTAAGATCGGCATGCGTCTCGAGGCTAATTTGTGTAGCCGATCGATATAGGTTTTTTTCTTCCTGCGATCAGCTTCAGTAGTCATCCTGAATCAAGCCAGCTTCATGGACAAAACAATGAACAAATAAATTTTTAATAATTAATAATGTAAATAAATGTACAAGACGAATAGATAAAGACGGGAATTTTTTGATTGCAGAGATGTTGCATAGAAATATTTTTAATATAAATTAATTAAAAATCGTTTGTATAATCTATATTAATGGAAACATATAAATGATTCCATGTCACATCGAACAATAAATAAATCAATGTTTCCCGTTTCCGAGTATTTATACTCGTATATAACAGATATGTATTTACATAAAATTAAAATATTATAGCTATTTTGAATAATTTAAAAATTCAATAATCAATTATAACAAAAAATGTACTTATTATTAACTACTTAAAAGATGTTTTCAAATTTAAATATTATATTTAAATATTTTAAATATATTTTTAAAAATATTTTCAAAAAATATTCCATATATATTATAGTAAGAATGTTCTGATGCAAAGCTAAAAAGTACCATTAGCGTTCTATTTTCCAAAAAGATAAATATAATATATTTTTATTTAATAAATAAAAGCCTTTTATCTATAACGAAGCCTTTTATTTATAATAACAAAGGCTTTTATTTATAATGATTATGCATAAAAATGTATAACGAATAGATAACCATCGATTAGATATAAAATTATAAAATTAAAGAAAAATCTTGCAATTTACATTTTATCACATTAAATTAATTTAAAAATTAAAAATTAAAAAATTATTTTATTTCTTATGTAATTAAAATTTAAAGTCTCAAAATTATACTATGTAAACACATATAAACATAGCGATTAATTCTTCCTAATTGTTCTGAATAAATCAATGATGTTTTATCAGGATTATATATGTAATGTTACATGTATTTAATTCACGAAAGCACATATGTACACACACATACACACATATACATATACACACACATCAATATAATATAATTTATTATAAATATAGCTTTCGAACATGTTATGTTATATCTCGTATGTGCACTTGATAAAGGTATATTAAAGTTACCATAGACGAAAAAATGTGGAACCGCAATCGCAACAATAAACGATCGTAGATGGAGAGCGATATGTGTACAAAGGTGAATACTTTCACTGGGAGAGAAACGGGTTTCGCCGAACATGCATATTTGTTTTTTTTCTTCGTGAAGTCACTCTAATTCATAGAAGCTACACTTTATGTACTAAATTTACTATCCCGGTAAATGTTTCTCTCTCGCGCTTACAAATTTCCAACGGACTGTAGACTGAAAGTGCGTATGTTCCGTCGTGCCCCTTATATACCCGGATAACGAACCGAACTTACATTGGTCGGGGAAAAGTCGCTGTTAACCTTCGCACTTTTTATATAGGAATCACGAAAAATACGTTAATCAATACGGTTATATGCATGTCACAGAATATTTATTGAGATCCATTTTAAAATTTTAAAAATTTCAGCGTCGTTTTAATATTTTTAGTTATAAAGTTTCATTAAAAGGATATAAAATTGGAATACATATAAAAAATTGGAAATTTTCAATAGCAAATTCCGTTTGTGATCCAAATTTTTTTAATATTAATCTACAATAATATCTCGCAAAAAAATTGTACAATTTTTTTATTTTACGCACTTGTAGAAAAAAATTATATACTATTTATTAAAACTAGGCTATACTAATCTTCAAGTTTCTTTTTATTCTTTCAAATAAAGATTCAATATACTACTATAACACATTCGCGATTTAATAATATATATTATAATTAGTATTATATACTAAATAGTATTATGAGTATTATTAGTATTATTAGTAATTAATATTATATACTAATAATACCGCATGCGTTTAATACGTTATTTTATGTGAGTGCATATACATTGAAAGCCATTTTTTTATCATTTACTTATTTATGAAAGTGTTAATAAACTTTTATGAAAATTATTTGTAAATACTATAAGATGCAATAAAATAATGTATTTAAAAATTGAACATAAAATTTAATTTCAATTCAATAAAAATAATTTGATGAAAAAATAAGAATATTTGATTTAAAAAAAAAAAGAATTATTGACATTAAATTATATAGAAAAAAATAATTAATTTAAATAATATATTTTACATATAATATTATAATAAAAAATAAATAAATTATATATTAAGTCAGAAAATTTTTATATAACAATAAAAGAAAAAATAATAAATAAGAAATAATATATATATTGTATATAAAATATTAAAATAATATATAATATAATAAAAAGATTGTAGGAGTCAATGCAGTTAAGAATGCGATTATCTTAATATTTATTAAATTTATTCTATAAACCTTGATGTGATTTCGATGAGCGCAGCCATAATATAATTCATCGAAATTACATCAAGGTTTATGAAATAAATTTAATAAATATAAGATAATCGCACTGTTAACTGCGTTGACTCCCACAATCTTTATTACTTTTTATTATTTTAAATTTGTAGAGTCCTTGCTTTCATTAAATTTTTGAATATATATTATAGAACATTAAAGCAATGTATGTAATAATATAATAATATATAATTAATGTAAATTTTTAAATTTATTTTGAAAAGTTAACTTACAAAACCACGGAAAAAATGTTTGATTGAATTCTGGTGAAAAATGAACGATCTAGAATTCTAGTTAAATTTACAAGAAATTTCCAGAAATTACCAGAAATTTTAAATTTTCTGGTTAAATCTATTAAAATTCTAGATAAAATAACCAACATTTAGTAGATTTAATTAGAAATCTAATAGATTTAACAAAAATTCTGGATCATTCATTTTCCATCAGAATTCCAGTTAGTAATTCAACCATTTTTTTCTGTGTATAGTATTACATTGTTATGAAGAATTAGAGATAAGAAATATAATATGCTAAAAACTGCAAAAACGACTAAATTTAATATTGTGTTTATTTTTATGTTTATTTTTATAAATTTGCATTAACTTTGATTTAATTTGTTATAATTTTCTATGAAAACAAGCTAATTAGCATTTATTTTATTTATTTATTTTATTTTAAGGTATTTATTGTGATATAAAATTGTTCAATAAAAAAACATAGATAAAAGTTATAAATTAGGAACTCAGGCTTTTCTTCTATAAGAGTTTAAAAAGTTTCAAGGCTGACCGGATTAACCACTGACTATCAAACTGTATGTGATAACAAAAAAACTTTCCAGATAACAAAAAACTTATGTAGATTACACTGGTTAATGAACACAAGTATTAGCCTTCAACGTTTCTACATCGACTGTAATTATGCAATGCACATAAATCTCATTCATTTTCACACGTACACATATACATGTACACAGGCGTAATATTTTATCTGAATTAAATTATATTTTACCTGAATTAAATTTCACTTCCTGATTAAAGACCAAAATTTATTATGAGGCATTCGAGCATCGTATACATGTAATCTCGTCTCGTAATATTCTTCGTGAAACATCATTTATCCGTGAGAAGCCCATTGAATTGTTTACCAGATTGTCTTAATAGGAAAAGGTTCTCCAAACAGGCGTCAGTCTATTCGAAAGCGAATGCAACCTTGACCTGCCTCTATATTAAATCTTCTAGAATATACAAATATGTTTCCCTTACAGTAGTCGTTTTCTAATATAAAAAATATTAATATAAAAAAATAAGCAGTATCCTCTGACGATACATGTAATCTAATCGTAGTGTTGCATCCTCTCATGCATTGAAGCGATTAAGGCCTTGTTTAAGTCACGTGCCAGCTATTTATCGTACAATATTTCAATAGTCGCAATCGACTCAATTTGAAGCGTTACATACAACACAATTATCCAAACATTTAGTCCAATAATTTAAAGGACACGTGTTCAATTTTGCATACCAAAAATATTATCAATTGCTTCAAGATTAACCCTTGATCTCCAATATTAATGAAGAGGAAAGGCTTTATGCCAACTATTCATTGTCTCAAATAATACTTTTATTAACGATATTTTCCTCTTATACAATAATTCTAGCAAGTATCATGTCTACTCCTTTACGAAATTCAATATTTTGAAAAAAAAAGTTAGAAAAGTATACTTTTGAACATATTTGAAAAAATGTACTAATTAAATGACTCGTTTAAAAAAAAAAAATTGTTACAAGTATAATCTATAATAATTTGTAGAATTATACACACTTGTGAAAAGTGCATTAAATTGCATAAGATGTAAAAAAAAGTTAATTGTAAGAATTAAACTAATACGTAGATAAGTAAATGTGCTTATTAATTGTCATTTTATTTTGAAAAAAAATTTTCTTTATTTTAAGTCTATATTTTCCTATAATTATTTAATGAAAGTATAATTAATAAAAATATAATTTGTTTAGGCAAAAATGTTTCCATTAAAAGTATACAGAGAACAGTTTGGCATTATAAAATTTAAAGCACTCATGTGATACTATTATTGTATTTTAATATTTATGAATTTTAATTAAAAAACAATTAAATGCCCTTTTTTATATAAAACTCTTGTATAGATTTCATTAAAGATACTGAGGTCTTGATTATCCATATCATTTCATTCATGTACTAATTCTATGTTATCTAATATATAATATTATATTATACATATAATATAGTATAATAGTATAATATTGATATATCTATATATATATATATATATATATATATATATATATA
>NW_012130139.1:460541-470217 GCF_000143395.1 Atta cephalotes
TATATATATATTAACCACATTAATATGTATATCATCTATAGTATAATATTGTTGAGTTGTCCATTCTCCAAATCAACTATTTTACTGAAATATTTGTGTCATGTTGATATATACTTTTGTTTCTTAGTAAAAATTAAAATCAGTTAAGGTAAATATTCTTAACATAAATTTATATAATATTTAAAAAATAAGGCAATTAATCATAAACAAAAGACAATACATAATGTGATCATTAAGAGATTTATTGAAACTAAATAGCTATTATTTTGTTTGAACAAATTGTTTAATGAGTGTATAGAATGAAATAAATTAAACACCAAACTATAGAAAAAAAACTCGTCATTTTCATTAGTATAAAATATATATAACAATAAGTATTATTTAAAAAACCAACAATTTGTCTGATTAAATGATTGATATATTTTCAAAGTGATCATCTGAATTTATATAATGGAGGAGTACTTTATTTTCGAAAAATTTCTTTCATATAGAAATGGCTATCAAGATTATAATTTTCTGAACAATATCACTGAATTAACTAGATTTTCAATTATTCAATATGCATTTCTACAAATTTATAAATATATATTCTTTCTGCACCACACTAATGACAACAAATTTCTTTTGCAGAGTAGTGTTCCATTTTCATTTTCAATTGATAAAAAGTAACAGCCATTAATTTCAACAATTTTCAAGCATCTGTTTCTGTTTAATCAAAAACAGATAAAATAAATTAAACAAATAAAATAAATAATTAAATAATTAAAAAAATAGCGATACAATCACTTAATCGTTCATTGATGATATTCCGATAAAGACTGTAATTTATTATATTAAGAGACTTATTTTGCAATTCTTAATTAATGTAACTGTAGTTACAGTCGTTACAAGAGTTATAGAATAGACCTCTTAACCTTTAGAAACTTACGAAAATCTGGTCTGGATGAATTTCGTTGAAATATGTCACAAATTCATGTTCGGAGCACAGAACATTTACATTTCACATGTATTCGAGATGTAATAAAATTGTGTACATAAAAATCTTACAAAATTCTGTTAAGAAAAAAACTGTACTGCCAAATTAGTTACGAATACATATCGGCAATTATCTCAACCGGCATTTGTCACGGCAACATCGATGACACGATGTCCACAAATTGTCAACGACAAAGTCGCGTCGCCAACTACGAAAAACGAAAAGAAACTAGCACAGGGCAGTCTGTATTTATATCACTCACAGCAGCAACGTCAAATGTAATTGGTTTTTGCTTTTGACTAGAACTAGATTCAACCAATCACATTCAGTTACTATTTAGCCATAGAGAATTACACCACACAGCACGCAAATTTCCAGCAATTTACGCATGCGATCTAGAACGAAAAAAGTCGCATTGTGTGCAGACTTTACTTACCGATGAAAAACTCTACGGAAAGAAGACTCCCCTCTTCGGCAGCCAATCAGCGCACTTGATAAATAACGAGGTAACTAACAGAGGAATTTTTGAAATTTTCTTACGGCAATTCTGTTTATGGCGTCCGTATCGTCTGTATCTGTATCAGGGCAGGGGCAACATTCTTTCCGGTTCTATTGGGCGCTGTGTAATTCGACGTTGGATCATCTCAATCGTCTCGGTGAATATTGCAAGCTGGCAAGGTAAGAGAGATTATTCTCGCGTTGTAATCACTTTGGTCTACAATTTCATGTCCTCGGCACATCGGTTTGCATTGTGTAACGTAAATTTTATCGTTTTCGAAATTTGCAAATATCGGGTAGTCTATGTGCATGTGGAACGATAATATTACCTGTTTATGTTTACGTTGGGAAAACAACATTGGGGGAGCTGATTATACGAGTGTCTGTGTAAAAAGTAGGTCAGTTATAAGGGCTTGGCAGAAAGTTTTCAGAATTTGTTTGTTTTCATTCCTCGGAAGAGGTGACTGGTTTAATATTATTTGGTTCTCTTGTTTTTATTTTCCTTGCTTTGCTATCATACTAACAGTATTTTGTGTATCCTTTGGCCTTATTTTTTAACTTATTTTTTTCTTCCAATTCTTATTCAATATCTATCCTAAATCATAGATGCTGATAAATGCCATATTTATAATAGAATTTGTTTTCTCTCTAATATTATATAAAAATTCTGGGTTACTTTTTATATTAAATTTTCTAGAAACTATCTTGAACAAACTAAATTATGAGAAATATGAATGAATAATTGAAAGCTGCGATTGAAAATAATATAGACTGAAATAATTAACAATTTTTGCTTCATTATTACAAGCTATCTTTACATAACCTAAATATAACTACTATAAAATATTTTTTAAGCACAATTTGTAAAAAATATTAATTTACATTTAAAAAATATTAATTAACATTTAAAAAAATATAAATTTAAGCATTGCGTAATATTTAGTCTTATGAATATATTTGTGATAGGTATAATGGATTATGCTGTTGAAAATTTAGAAAAGACTTCCGACATAGAGCGGAAAGCAACACTCAACAAGCTACATAATATGCAATGGCTGAAAAATACATCTTATTCAGCAAATCCGTATGTTTTAACCCTTTTTTCTTTGTTTTAGAACATATTTTTGTGTTGTGTATTAACATATAGTTTTGTCTTTTCATAAGATTTTTTAATGTTTTTTTTTCAATTAAATTATTAATAATTTGGTTTTTTTATGTTAGTCTTCTGTTAGCATCTATTCCAATTGCAATATTGTTAATAAACAATCTTGTACAATATAATAGAAAAAGTAACTTTTGTTTTGCATTATATAAATTATATACTGTATAATATATTTATATACATCTATTATACATTCAGGATATTTCAGAATGTTACTTTTTTTAGCTATAAATATTGGCGTATGGCATTGGAGCATTTGAGTTAATACAAATTAGGCTTAAGAAATGTTAATAAATAAAATTTTCTCTATATTTATCACACTAAACTTTTAACATACCATCTATAAAACTCTGAAATAGTCTATGCACATTTTCTATAATTTATATTAATATACATACATATTTTTATCTAAATTTTTACTAGCTGATATATAAGGAGATGGATTAAAGGTACATTTTGTAACATTATGTCTATATTGTGCTTTAAAATTATTTTTACATTGATTTTTTATTACAGCGACAAGATAAAAGCTGTTGTCTATAAGCAAGTACAAGATCAAGATGAGGAAAAGAAAATAGAAGATAAAGTTTCAGAACTGGCTGAAACTATCAAGATACATGCGGTTAAAGAACTTGATAAATATTCTTCAATAAACAATATGCTTAAAACAGATTTATTTAATGATACAATGCCAGAAAAAGATGAGAATATTTGGAACAAAGATATAGATACAGCCAATTTATTTTCAAATGTTGATAACCTGGCTGATCAAAAGAATGAAGAAGATATGTTAAGTATTGTGGAAAGTATTGTAACAGCAAAGCTGGAGGCTGAATTTTGTATAAACAAGGAACATAAAGATCAATCAAATACATCAGAGAACAATACCAAAGATATCGTACAGTAAATATAAAAAATTGTAACTTAATTATTATTAATATATTACTTTAATATCTTTTTTATATTTTATATTTTATGTATTTATTATATTTTATATTTACAATAAATTAGGGACACAATATGTACAAATCTTTCCGAGTCACAAAAAATTAATGAAGACACAAAAGAGCTGAAATTAAAACATTCTGATGGTAATAATAACGATTCCAAATCAGTAACACTATGTATGTCAAACGACAAACAAAATTCAACTTGCAAAATATCTGATGCAGAAAGCAGTAAAGTTTCAACAGAAGCAAATGATAAAGGTAAATTTATATATGAAATATATGTATATGTAAATTTATATAGGTAAATTTATATGTGAAATATGATTTATGTAATTTCGTTATATTGTAATATAATATTTAATTGTATTATACATGTATATATATATATATATATATATATATATATATATATACATATACATATATAAACTATTCCATTTTTTAGATGAACATGTAAAAAATAATATTACAAAAACAAGTGTTAAGACTGGAAGTAATACAAATTTAATTAAAGACAATGAAAAATCTTCCACACACAATCCTAATAGTAGCGATTCTAAGAGAGCAATTTCTAATTCAAAGTTACTGAATATTACTGATAAAAATGGAAGGGATCATTTTAATAATAAGCATAAAGCAAAAAATACTGCATGCATAAGGAAAGAATTTGTAAAACAGCGCAATGTTTCAAGAAATGGAACAGAAAAGGAAATAAAAAAGTCAAACTCAGTGAAAACAGATTTTGAGACAACTGATATAGTATGTCAAAGTAAAAATTTAAACAAAGATAAAACTTTACCAAAACAAACAAAACAATTTCCATCAAAATTAAGAGGTCAAGAGCCTTTTAAAAAGAATGCATCTACATCTAACTTTTCTGATGATAAAAATAAAATTGAGAAATCAACATATGTATCAGGAAATCTTAATTTGCCATTAAATGAATCTGAAAGAAAGAATGAAAAAATTGTTAATGAACAAAATTTTCATAGCGATCAAAAAGCAAATCGCAATGATTTTAGAAAAAATACTACATTTGTTACGCAATATAAAAATTCAACATTTTCCAAGCCAGTGCAAAATGTTCCGAGAACAGGACAAATTCCAATGTATGGAAGAAATTCATCATATGCATATAATAATTCAAAATTTAATAGGAATCGTAATGACAGTGCCGAACATAAAGTTATGAAAAAAGAGCTTACACCTACTAATGTATTTACAAAATCAAATACAGGAACTGAAAAATTTGACACAAACAATTTGGAAAGTTGCACAACGCAAAAGGAAGAAATAATTCAACCAAATGTAAAATCAACAAATGTACATGAAGTAGATACATTATTGTCTAACGATGATACAAAATCTATAAAAGTGGAGACATACTTAATACAAAGTAAAGAAAATATGAATATAAGAAACAAGAACCAAGACCAGACCACAATATCAGAACAGTATGTGAACAGTTGTGAAAAAATGAATATCTCTAAAGTTGATGTTGTCCAGCAACATAGAGAAACGAATAAAGAAGATATCAAACCACTTAAGCACTCGTCTAATTTAGCTTCTGATAAATGTGCTGCAGACTCACAAACCAATGCCATACATCAGTATTCATCAAAGGTAGAAAATATGCAACGCGTGAATGATGTAAATCAATTAGAAAACAGTCAAATTACTTGGAATCAATCCCCTGACAATGCTATGCAGAGAGGCGCAGCAATTATGAGTTTACAACAGTCTATTCAAAATATGCATTTTAATACACAACAAACTTTTACTCAAACAGGAAATTTAAGAGGACAGTCGTCATGGGAACTAAATAATAGCAAATTTTATGATCAACATTTTTCAGTTAATGATGCGATGAGGTTGTCGCAGATTCCAAATACTTTCAACGCACCACCCTATAGCAAAACACAAATATCAAATGATGACAGGGCCACCGGTACATCTACGCTCGAAACCACGATGAATAGAGAAAATTCAAATGTACTGTATAGATATGGACCGAACGTACAGCAGAGACCTGTTATGGCTTCTGATTTTCCTGGCCATTCTGTGTCGTCATGTCAGACTAACCAGTCCAGATGGAATTCTTCGATACAAGACAGTTATCACATTGAACATCCATACGTTGCGACGCAACCTACAATGATGCACATTTACAATTCTGCAGCTTTTAGTCCTGATGATTTTAATAATACAATGGATTATGTATCGCATCCAGTAATTTATGCACCATCTCCATATATGCAAACATGGAATTCACAATTACAGTATTCAGTGCCCGTTGTGTATAATTCTCCATGCACGAATTATACATTTCCTCATCATAATCAGTCAAATAATTTTAACAGCTCTGTACTTGATCAGCAACATAAACATAATCCTTATATGCAAATGAATAATTATGCTAGAGATACATATCATGATGCAAACACGTGCGCTGTACAAGCAAGAAACTCTGTCGATAATGTTCCGATGAAATCCAATTATTATTACAAGAAACATCAAGACAATTGTCGAACAATTTGTGATGTTCCTCAATATGTAACATCAGTTTCATATTCAAAATCACAACAAGGTATGAATTTCATGCCTGCTATAAATCAATGCAACACATCATATTGTCCAAATCAGAAATATTATAAGCAAAACATGACAAATTATATGAAAAATCCGAAAGGTCAGGTACAAGATTTTATTTGTGATGATAATGCATCAGAAGACACTCCTCCAATAATATCTCCGAAAGAATTTGTAACAAGCAATGTAAATTTTTCAAATCAAAGTGATCAATTTGCGACACGAGTATTTAAACCAGAGTTCAAGATGAGATCAAACTCAGGATATCGTCCGCCATCCTCTTTATCAAGGTATAATGGCAATTTTCGCAGAAATACAACTTTTCAAGATTTTCCGACTGAATATACATATCCTGTTAGTATTGGCCGTGGTACATATAAAACTAAAAAAACATAAAAATAGATCTAGATCAAGAGTTTGAGCTATAGTATAAAATATACATTAAAATATACATATATATTCTTCATGCAAAAAAATTTATTTTAAAATAATTTACTTTACAATTTAAAATATTCTACCTCTTATAAATCTTAGAAAGAGAATCAGCAGCAAGCAAATTTTTCCGAATTGTTCAATGAGATTGTAAGTATATTTACTATGCATTTACTATGATCTACTGCAAATCATAATTTACTATCTCGTTTTCTATTTTTGATGTTTAAAAGAATATGTTTTTATATAACAAGCAGTTATAATATTAAGATAGAAAATTCCTATAATATACATTATACCAGATGTTAAGAAAACTATAAGTGTATTATTAAGTTTAGATTCATATCATATTGTAATTATCGAACTCAAAATGATGCTCTTCTTGCATCTAAAGACTCACTTAAATATGATATACTATGTTCATAAATATATAAAGTTCTGTTTAAATCCGTAAGTTTTCACAGATGTTATGAATCGCTAGATATGTAAAAATTGTTCGAAACATCAATTACGAGAAATGTTCAACAAATATTTAGCATGTAAGATTTTTCGTATGTTTGATTTCTTATAATTTTAAGATGAAATATTTCAGAAAAATATATATTCTGCTTTACTTTATTTTTCTATCTTACTTTTGTGTTTAAACTGTATTGTTAACAAAGATGATATAGTTTATTTTTTCTGGACTCGTTTTATGAAATAAATACAATATGTTTTGATATTTCTACATTGCTTAATTTATATATTACATTGTTTATAATTCCTTAATAAACCTCTTTTTTTTTTTTTTAACATGTTAAATTCATAGTCTATCACAATGAAAAGTCTGAAAATGAATGCACACAGGTATTCATAAAAAAATTTAATTAAATATTTATATACACATTCAGATAAAAGAAAGCAAAAATATTTATTTGTTACTCTTTTTAACTTTATTATTAACATTTGTAATGAAGAAAGACAAATATATCAGCTTAAATGTACAAAAGTCTCATTATGTATATTTGATGATATGTCACAATCAAAATAACTTTAGTAAATGTATATGTGACTTACTAGTCAATATATACATTTACGTATAGCAAATTACAGTAAGTATATCATTTAATTGAGTTAATATTGATTGTGACATAGTATATACAAATTAAATTGCGTGATTTGTTTTATATACGAGTATATATTTATGTTTTATATTTTATACATTTAACATGACGTGTTAAATATATATATATATAATATATCACAGCCATGTAGAGGCCCGTTCATTTGTGTCAGAAATGACCATGTCATTCAGAATCACGCGTTTAGGCTTTCCTAAAATGGCAATTAAATCGATTTCGTTTCTCGCTGTCAAGATTTGTTTGTCAGACAACGATTGTATACTCGATAAAATGTCAGGATTTGGTCGTAGCATTATTAATTGGCAGTTGTTTTTCCTGAAGTCATTTATCGTCATATTAAGACCCTAAAAATAATATATCAATGGATTAATAAATATTTTAAGAGTAAGATATACAAATATTTATAGATTAATTTTTAATTTTGCGTTGTATTAATTATAAATTATATTCTTAAAATGTTTTTTTTTTATATATTTTATAAATGACTGTTTCAAAACCTGTGCGGCAGTGAAGTCTATTTTGTCGATATGTTCACAATCTAATACGACATTCATACCGGAATTCTTCGTTAGATACATTCTCAAATAATCTACTGCAGGGAATAAAATTCCAGCGGTAGGACGAACTAAGAAGTAGTCTATTGTTGAGATCTGCAGAGAAAAAATTTTTAATCCTTTATAATTCTTAACATAAAGAATTTTTCTTAATAAATATATCTAAATCCAGAGACACAGTTTCATTTTCTTACGTTTCTATGTTCAATATTTATCGTTGGTCGCGCATTGAGATATATTAATATCGCCAGATCTAATATCGTACCTATCAAAATTCCCATCTCAACTCCAACAAATAAACAGGCAAGGAACGTAATAGATGCTGGTATTAAATCACGTTCTATAAAGAAAAATAATATTAGGTGTGGGAAAAAGTGGCGAAATTCGTGGCGTTTTTCCCGTTATATCTAACGTTGCACCTAATATTTTATTTGTGCTAATTTCATTAGCATAAATTTTTTATTCAATTATCACAATGAACAAAATGTTAGTAGCATGCTCTCTCTTTCCCCCTTCAACAGTTTAACAATAAATTCGAACATTGTAGATTAATATTAACAAATACAGAACATTGTGGATTAATATTAACAAATATTAACTGCACTCGCAATTAAACTGATGTTCTGCTAATGAATCATAAGCCTGATATAATCTAACAAGCATTATTTTTCTAATAGAGATGCGTATCTAATAAAGAAAATCTATGTTAGTCTAGATTAATTGTTTTGAATATATATTCACTCACTATTGCATTTCCAGATTGGAATTATTATATCAATTTCTATCATAAATATCACCGCGCTAATTATAACAGCGCTCAGTGTCGCCTTTGGGATATAATAAAAATATGGTATCAATAAACTTAGCGCAAGTATGACTAGAATACCTGAAATTATTTATCATTTTCATTAATATTTTTCCTTTTTTTTTTTTTAAAGAGATTTGTACATTATTCTTCTCATAAGGGAATAATGCTTAATTTATTTTAGTTTAATTGTTAATAAGAATGTGCTATTTAATGTCATTAAAATTCACCCGTGTAGAAGCCACCTAAAGGTGTCCTAACACCAGAAGCGTTATTCACTGCGCTTCTCGAGAAAGATCCTGTAACAGGCATTGACTGAAAGAATGAACCAATCACATTACATAGTCCGAGAGTCAGCATTTCCTGCGTAGCGTCTAAAGGCATGCCTTGTGCTTTAAAAACAATGAAAGAAATATTCAAGAAAATGCTTATATATATAAATAACTTGATAGAATACATATATTACACACGACTTGGCATATCCGAAGACAATGAAGTCAAATGATATAAAATCGATTAACCCATTTGCATCGTTAACGTAATACATATATAGGCACTAATTTTTCAGTCTCTTNTCACGTAGNGACCG
>NW_012130139.1:470237-484547 GCF_000143395.1 Atta cephalotes
TATATATATATATATATATACGTATATATATATATATATATACGTATATATTCACATTGATTAATAATGCGCGAACAGATGACCGCGCATCTAATGTATGTCATATGGTAACAAAACGAAAGAAAAGAAGTCTTATTTCATATGATTACAAACGGATTAAAATTTTACTCTTTCGATTTTTATTTTCATCAATAAAGAAATAAAATCGCGTTTTTGTGAAATGATTTTATATAATATATGTAATATGTATCAAAAATGTTATACAAAATGCTTTTGCGATGGCGACGTTTCCAATGATAGAGATGAGTGGCACAATCAAGATGCCAAACTTTAAATTCTTCGTCATATCGATAAAATTTTCAGTTTGATTGCCAATTGTTCTCGAAAACGGAGGTGGTCTGACAATTGGGAGACCGGCATCGATGTGACCCGTAAGGATATACGGTGTTCCGCCGTTCATTTCAAAAATATAAGATGTAACTGCGCAAAGGACAACCACGAGAGCATTCCTAGCTGTACCAATCGTCCAGAGGATTCTTTTTAGCGTGGTACTAGCGACTTTTTTATCTTTCAAATACTGAAAAAAATAAACCGATACATCTCGTGATCGTAGCCTGTTTGTGCTTCAAATAAGTTCTATACCGGTATACCTTTAAAATCAGTAAAATTAGGATACAACAGCATGATAAAATCAAATCCGGTATTTTCGTGTCAGCCACGTTATGTATTAACTCCATCAAAATTTCGACGAATTTTTCACCGTGAATATTCAAACCTAGCAAATTTTTTATTTGACTGCAAGCGATGATGACGCTTGCAGCTGATGTAAATCCGGACACTACCGGTATCGATATGAATTCGACTAAAAATCCTAAGCGTAAAATGCCAAGTAATATTGTGATGCATCCAGACAGAAAGCAAAGCAAGGCTGCATACTCGGGAATTCCACTGAAAAAAAAATTATCAAACTTGGAATGTAAGTGTACTTTTATATTATACAGCCTTGACGCAAACGACATTTTCTCAAGAGACAATGTCAATGTGGCTTATGAAAAGTGCTTTTAACAATTCAATTACGTTACTACTCAAGTGATCTCATTTGATTAGCACTCTCTTTCATCACACGACCGGATGAAACTTCAAGCGAGAACATTATTATGTCGCTTATGCACATAACGACGTCTTCAATACAAGCAAGATTTGCTGATTAAATACAACTTCCGGCCAATTATCTTAAAATTTGTATACTGTTCCTAGTACTATAAAATTTATACTTTATATAAAAAAAATCATAGCAACTGCAAACAACATTTAAAATCTAAAAACTACACATTTGTCTAACAATAAATAGATGGAAAAATTTATTATATAATTAAAAGATTAAAGCAAGAATTGATACTCAAGTGTAGAATTGTGCAAAAATCCAGAAATTTAAGAGATATACTTGCTGTTATTTTTAGAAGCTTTAACGTACCTCGCATATGTCCAAGTCAGTAAAGATATAAGTGCTGTAGGACCGATATTGACTTCTCGACATGTGCCGAAAAAAATATAGACGAAACTTCCCGCGAACGCACTATAAAGCCCGTATTGCGGCTCCAAACCTGCTAAACCTGCATAAGCTATCGCCTGTAATTGCAAGTATCACGTTTTTTTTAGTACCGATTGAATAACCACTGAATAACTTCAGACAATTAAATAGACATATATCGCATATTATGTACTTGAGGTATCAAGGTTAATCCTACGGTGAGACCCGCAACAAGATCGCCTAATGCATCCTTTAGTTTATACTGCGGTAGCCATTTTAAAATAGGAATTTTTTTTTTAATTATTCCTTTAAAATTAGGACTGGTCATCGTTATTTATCAATTATACTTTTTATTATTCTTTTCAACGTCCTAATAAGAGAATTGCAGCAAAGATAAGAAATCTGGAAAGGCAATAGGTAGTATGAAATTATGTCAGAATGATATATCAAATATATTTTTATTGAAATAAAGAAATTTTTATAAGTGAAAGTTAACATATCTTTAAAAAATTCGATTTTTTTCAGATACTTATCTATTTCTTTTTCTTTTTTAAATCTTTAAAAATGAAATTTTTATTAAAAAAATAATTAAGGTTTGCATATTTAATACTTCTTATTATTAATCGGATTTATGTACTTTAGTTTTTTATTTATTTAAAATTGTGTTTAAAATTAATTGTAAATGAAAATTTAATTTTATCGAATAAATTAAAATTTATAACGTCTTGTGATATAAAATATTAGATATATTTTACTTGGTTTCGATAAAAAGAAAATATTCAATTTGTATATTTGTATGCAAGCGACATATACATTAAGTGACATATCATCCGATAACAATCACGACTCACGTAACATTATGTTTGTGTCTTCCGTTATAATTGCGGGAATCCATTGCTTTGATTCATATCGAATCGTTTAATGTGTCATGTGTTAATCACATCACAGACTTGTAACTCAAATATAGAACTTTAGGATTAACATTTTTTTCTCTGCGTATTCGCTCAAATACTTACTGTCAGAATACGACATAAATAGCTTATCATAATTATGCAAAAGTTACAACACGTTTTCTACACAATAATTATACACAATTATCACGAAAGTCCAGACATAGCTTCTCTTATTAATAGCTTATAGTTATAGTTTATTAAAAGAGAATACGAAGAGAGTACCACTGTTTTTTCAGAGTAAAATTAATGAACGTTTTTTTTTTTCGAAGAAAAAAATCTTTTTTGATCGCAAATGTATGTTGTTAATTCATATATTATTACAATTGCAATCTGTCCGTCACACCAGTTCTTATACAACCGTTTTTCACATACTGCAAGCACCTTTTTGCCTCTTCGCTTGGTCGCGGTCCACACGGTGTTCACGTGTTAACGCATGCGTTTACTCGATCCTTCCTTCGTATGACATCATCACCGGAGATCAGGCTTAGATCGCCAATTTATTCAAATTGAATGGATGTCTTTTTCACCTTATCTAATGAGTCTTTTGGATTCTTTGATGGCAAATCTCAAGGCAACGTTATAATCCTTTAATTCCATATCCTTTAATATATACCACACTCGCTGCTTTCGATAACAAATACGTAGCGTATTCATAATACTGTTTATGTTTTTCGTGAAATAAATTATTTTTTATATATGTTTATGTTGACATAATTTAGTATAATCAAATAATGCCGATAAGAGCTAACAATGTAACAAGATATCAATGTGAAGTTTGATTTATTCAAAATAATTTCAACCGCAAACGTTTCGATCCAATTTTGAATTCTTATCAATAATAATAAATCCTCATATAAAATGTTAATGAAATCGATCAACTAGACGTAGTGACAATGTTGTTGCCTTCCTGATATATTATACAATAATTTATCGAATCGTTATATAATAAAATATAAATAAAATTTTTCCATAACTTGCATAATCGTCAAACTGTTCTTAAGCTGCGTCGAATCTCATCTGACGAGAAAAGATTCAGTACAAACATATAAATTATAAAAAACATTAAGGGAAGCCGTCATCTAAATATAATTAGCCATCATATGCTTTATTCAATAATTCAATATTGTTCTGTAAATTTAATTTATTTAATCCATTAATCTAATTTGTTTGATAAAAATCTAAGTTTGATAAATTTCTTATTCAGTATTTTTTTTTCATCTAAAATGCGTATGTCGTCCCAATCATGAAGATACTCTAATCGATGTTCTATAATAACCGATCGCTGTTTGGTATTCCAGATGTGGTTTCTGTGTTCACTAATGCGAGATTTTGATATTCTGTGTTGGCTCTAATCGGCATTATTTGATTATAATGATTTATCTCAATTGAGCCTTAATATTTAGTTTATTAATTATATGTTTATTTTGTACATTTTATATTATTATATTTAATATATCTATTAAAATTCATAAATAATTGCGCCATTGTTAACAATAAAGTACTAATAACGAAGTATAAGATAAAGTATATTGAAGGATGTTATTAGATAGGAGCGGCTGTATACATTAGTTTATCTATTTATACAATATCAGTTTTCAGTTAATATTCTCAGAAAGACTTTGAAAATAATTATCAATATATGGAACATCATGTGATTCTATGTAAGGGAATCCGCGGAGATCTAAGAAAGAGTGATTGACAATTGATAAATTTTTAATTCGATTTCTGATTCTCATTCTACATGCAGATTTTTAATTCATAATCTATGTAAAGTGCTTCTCTGAATGCCTAGGTTTAAGATTGGTTAGGTGTGCACTGCATGACTGACAAACACAGAATTTGAAATAATTATTGTTGCAAATGTTTATAAAGATTCATCCTTAGAACAGGCCAAGGGTTGTAGAGTCAAAGTCGATTGATCAATTGGCGATATAATATACGATATATGGATAAAGTGAAAAATATTTTCGCGAATTTTTATTGCTTGAATATGACTCTAAATATCGGAAAAATGCTTTTTATGATGCTTTTTATGATAAAAAGAAGTTCGAATAGCATGATTATACATATGTGTATGTGTGTGTGTTTGTGTGTATGAATATGAAATGAAGTATTTCTTGTTTGATATATAGTATAAGTTTTAGTTCAAACTTGTCGTTTAAATTCGTGGCGTGTAAATATGTACTGGAAATGTAATGCACGTAATTCATGGGGACGATGTATGCATACTGGCACAACATATGGAACACATTAGAACACATTCTGACAAATGCACTGATACAAAAATATTTAAATAATACTTTTTCCTTAATTTTTATATATAAGATTTATAAAAAAATTCATATAAGATTCATATAAGATTTACAAAAAATCGTTACGTGCGTTTGAAAATCTCATTACATTTTTCTTATATTTTTAATGTTTTTCTGCATAGTATTTAAAAAAAATAATAAAAAATAATGAAAGAATTTTATCGAAAGAATTTTATTTTAATGATTTATTAGATTTTCATCACAATAACAATAAAAGTTAAATAAAAAAAAATTATTAATAATAAAAATTGAATTACAAATGTTTGATAATTACATTAAATATAAATAATTAAAAGTATACATTGATTTCAAACGATAATTCTACATAAATATATATTATATTACGTTTAAATAATGATATTCAATATATTTCTTCATATATTTGTGTGATGTTAGAAATATACGCTTTGATTCCTACATCGTAATTTAGTATCCAGTTATACTGGGAAATTACACATAAAAACGTGTCCTTGTCTGTTTCCACCAATTATAGCAATTCGACTTGTTACCTGTAATGTTTAGCGAATTCATAGTTCATTGCGCACGAATACGTAACTTATGTACTACATGTGACCATGATGATCATACGATAAACTAAGTTTTAACAAGTGTCCTTGTCATTCTTATTACGTCATGCGGATGTGAAAAAGAAATAAGATCAATTATTAATAAATATGTATTATCACATAAAAATACATTTGTATTACAAATTGTTTTTTTAGAACATATTCATGTAAAATAGAACGCAATTATAACGTTATAATATATACATTAAAAATCAATAAAACATAAAAAGAAAAACATAATATATTTATATGCTGAGTATGAAATTATTATATAGTGATTGTTATAATGTGATTCGTTTTAATGCTAAATTTTGGCGAAATAGTATTTTTTTATTTTTGAAATAAAATATCTTTTAGTTAACTTAATTATCTTTATTACTTTAGCATATAGATATCGAACAGATCTAATATAATTCGAAAAGATATAAAAAAATAATGAATAAAAGTAAAGATTTTGCGGATAATATTAGATAGTTAGATATAACTTTATAATTGTTTAATTTCTTCAAAAGCATCACGCTAAATAAAATAATATACAGCGATTAAGTTGAACATTGAATATTTGAATCAACATTTGATAATCTTCCTCAAATGTAATATATAAATATAGTATAAAATAAAAGCTTGAGAAAATATTTAATATAATATATAAATTACCTAATTATAAATAAATACATAATTAAATACATAGTTAAATACATAAGATATTATTAAATATTTATTGAGTCACACATATAATATATATACTGGACAAATTTTCTATAATAATGATATAATGATTTCGATATAATGATCACTGATTGATGTTATCTACTATTGATACAATTTTTTATAACATAATTTAAATTATTATCTACAATTTAAATTATGTTATAAAAAATTGTATCAATAAAATTGTATTAAATATAATTATGATGTAATATGAATAATATATACTTATTTAATTTACGTTAATTTTTTTCACATAACACTATAGCTATAAAATAATATAAAAAATATTAGAAACTTATTTAGCAAAAAAAAAAGTAACATCAGCTGATAAATATATGAATAACGTAGATTACCATTTGTCCGACTGTGGACAAAATTATAAAGTATTTTTTATTATTTATTTGCGCTCCTATAAAATTAAACTTATTAAAATTATTTTTCATTTACAAAATATTCCGTTATCAATTTTTATTAATTTTAGATATGCATAAGACAATCAAAAATAAAAGATAGGTTTTGTATAAATACTCTTGCTAAAATAATATATATTGATTTCAATTAATAAAATATTTGTGAAATGCTCATCTACATGAAAAAATATTTTTAAATAAAAGTTTTATGGCATTTGATATACTTTATAATTATGTATTAAAATTTTTTTGGAAATATTACATCTTTCAATATATTTCTATTGTCCATTTATTATTTTTGCAAAATTAAAACTGTTTATTTAAACAAAAAAAGAGTATACAAATCGAATCATATGTCGACATGTTAATGAAAAAAATGCAAAATACGTATAGTTAATTGACCGTCGCTAATAGCAAGGCAATCATATCCGTTGATTGTCAGTAACGGAAGTAACATTTTATTTCATGTAATTGAACGTCATGAGCCATAGCTGAGAAACGTAAAATAGAAGTGATCGACGCTATGAGGTATGAAGCAAGAGAGGAAACAAAGAAAAGAATGAAAGAATTAAAAAGATACTCTTGTAATAAATAATTTTTTTCATTGTTTCAATGTGATTTCATCACATTTTTCCGTGATGAGCTTATTAAATCGGATTTTATCCGTTAGTATTTATCGTCGAATCTGACATTTTATATAACTTTTTACTTTGACAGTACTATCATGAATCGAAATGATTAAAAAAGAATTATAATATCATCAATATATAAATTTATATTAATATGTTAATAACATAGATTACAGATAATCTAATTTAAATTAATATATGCACGAAAGTAGATGTATATACATTATCGTTTTACTTTATTATCGATCGTTTAATGTTGTTTCTTAACTTTTAATGCAGAATCACACTAAGAAAATTTAGTTATATAAAAATATATCCGTTTATTTATAAAAACCTATTAATGATATTTCATAAAAATGCATTTTATAAAAGATTTGTTGCATAATGCATTCTATTTTTCTCGTAAAGCACATTTTTACTCGAAATAAATTTACTTTCTTTAAATTTAAATTTAATCTTTATCTACTAAAGAATCTCGACGAGTTTTTCTTATTTGGTATACCAAATTAATATTTGTTCTTTCGTTGGTCCCATGCAATCAGAGAAAGAGGAAAAGAACTGCGCTTGCTGGTCGCGTCATTGCAGCGGAATTTCGGCTGTAAGTATTCGTAACGGAACAACTGGCTCCTTAACAGCGCGGTTTGAAGCGCTGTGCACTGTACGAAAAAAAAAAGGGTAGTATAAACGTCGTAATGTTTTATCAAACCCTGATCATCAGGCCCGGTTCTCTGAACCTTCCCGCGACTTCCTACTTTTTTTCGTAAACAAGAAACTTGCTGGATTCGTACTTGAGAGTTCTTCACCCTCTCCACATATTCATCCATCATCCCGTACTTTCGTGACTCACCGTGATGACCATTCTCTTCGCATCTTGAGTCTGTGGAAGTCTTAATTCGACACGCGTCACCTGGTATCTTCAAAAGCGTATCTTCAAAAACGTATTACGTAAACATTTAATTATATTTTGAGCACAGCCAACATATATTACATATTGATAAGTTTATTAAATGTTTCGATTTACGTACAGTATACATAAAGTTATGCGATAAATAAAAAAAATATTCGTGCTTTAATACACTCCCTTCAACATATAGCAATTATAGACATGATAGTTCTTATATTTATTGTAAATTAATTAATTATAAATTAGATAAAAAAACAATTAAATAAAAAACATCCAATTTCATTTTTGAATTTTACATTTAATGATACAGAATATCATAAATTTGAAACATTATATTTGCATTTATTTAATTTTGATACATCTATTCTATTAATTCTAAGATATGTGATCGGTGATTGTAATTAACGCTTACAAGTTTCCGGGAAGTTCGTGATTTCTGATCGGATAACGATCCTGTCACAGTTTGTTTATGAGTAAGTAATAATCTGTATTCATATAAGCTACTATTGATTGATCTTAATCTGCAAAAAATAACCGATGAGGGATCAAGTTCAAGATCAAGATCAATGATTTTGTGAGAAGGTTGTCATTAAGAGAAAGAGAGAATTCCACGGTGAGTGACTCCTGGGCCAAGGACTTTGATCTACAACTGACTTTCGCATTTCATATAACGATTTACATTCGACGGCCTTTTCATCAATTGAATGATTTCCTCTTCCATTTAAAAATATTTCTTTATTGACGATTGGAATATTCCAAATTAAGACTGCCTATTTGTTTGTTCAAAATACTCTATAACATTTTAACATTCGATGTGGAATATATATGTTACAAATCGAATTATAAATAAAAACTGTTATCTAGCAATGTGATTTTGCTTCACTTGACGTTCTCAAAATTTACCTAATTCATCAAATCTTAAAAATCTTTATAAATATTTAAAAAATCATCTTTTTCAAGAAATCGCGAGATACCTGATATGTATATCGGTTAAACGGAGAATTCAACGGTTTAACTGTGTTTCGACCATAAAATCGCCCACGTGACCGAAATCGGATTCGAGAATTATATGAATTTCCTTATTGCCCCTGGCGGATATTTTTATAAGTGAACCTTGTGAATATATTCGTGCACAAATTACATGTAAATATTTTGTCAAGTCGTACTGAGTATAATTATAAAAGTACCATTTTCTTCGAAAATATATATTAAAACTCATAAAATATACAATTATTATATATTTGTATAAAAATGTAACTTATTTCAAAAAATTATTTGATTTATGTAATCCTTTTCTGTTTAAAGTTTAAATATTAAAATTAAATAATAAAGTATAAGTGATTCAATATGAACTATTAATTAATTCTTGAATTATAATAATTCAATTTTTTTTAATTAATTATTTTCCTTTATAATAATGCAAGAATTTTTAAAACCTTCTCTTGTAAATCGTAGATAATAATATAAATAAATATAATTTTATATAAATAAATATTATTTATTTAGCGTTGTAAACGAGTAATGCTTGAGAAACTTTCGAATAAAGAATCCTGAACACTTCTTGCTCGGGAATCCCCAAAAAGCGAGCCATACTTTACAACTAATTTGCACACCACTTGTATTTGTTTATTGACGAGTCAGCAGAAGTATCACATCGACACATGTACCGTTAAAGATTCTTCCAAGTCATTGAATAATATGATCGTAAAGAAAATTTGCACAGCAGCAACATTAAAAAATGCAGTATAGATGCATATAAATGCATTAAATGCCTGAAAAGCAACGGTAATTCTATATTACCCAAGAATTCATTGTATCAGTAGATTTCAATCAATTAAATTTCCTTTAGCACTTCCGTAATGCTGAGGCGTAAAAAAAATTTTGAAAATGCTCGATTTTCTAGGAGAGTGTTTTAAAGATTCGAATTTAGATTGTATCTCTCTCTATAGTGTTTTTAAAATGAATTATTTTGTTTTAGAAACACGCAACATGTACAAAAAATAATTGTATCTATAATATTATATACTATAATTGTATTTATACTATTATAAACAGATATTACAAATATAAATATAATTATTTGTATTTATTATAATAATGGTAAAGTTAAATCATATCTTGTAAAAATATAAAAAAGGACTAAGAAAGGAAAAATTTTGAAATAAATTAGAAAATATTTATATATTAAAATGCAAGATCGTCTACAATGCAAGACATTTTCTGCACATAAATCGTTCAGATGAAATGATACATAGTTTGGTTTATGGCGAAGCAAATTCAGATGTAATTATTACAAAAATAGATATAGTAGAGCACGGCTTGGAGCGATAATCGAAAAGGAGAATCTGCAATTGAATGATATGATAAATTCCTTTATTAATCGTATCAATGTGGACGATTAAATCTCACTTAACCGGTCTATAAATGTCAAAATGTAATATTACAATATGAATCATTTCGAGATCACATTTTTAATTATTAAAATTTTTAATTATTAAAAAATAGCTTTATAATATCTCATTGCATTTTAATGATGAAAAATACAGTTACTTAACGCTTGCTTGCTGCAAATATAAAGCGGTGTGATTCCATTACGATATCCGAAAATGATAATGTCTTCTTTAAATTCTTTTGTAAAGATGCCGTTACACTTTGTTTGTTAAATAATCTCGAAGGAAACATCCGGTCAGAATACATTGAATATCATCATTGAATAAATTTGACGTAACAGAAGTAAAAGAAATATCTATACGTATGCATATTTTCTCGATTTTCGATTGACACATACAATAAGATGATCTTTTATTTGTTATTATTAATGTCATTATTATATAATTATATAATTTTTTATAATTACAATTGTTATATAATTATTACATAATTAAAATTGTTATATTATTATAAAGTTGTTATATTATTATAATATTGTTATTATATTAGTTACAATTGTTATATAATTATTACATAATTAAAATTGTTATATTATTATAATATTGTTATTATATTAATTGCTATGCAAAAAAGTTGTAATATAAAAAATTGTGTATATTAATACCTACGGTACATAATAAATATTTAAAAGCTCGATAAGAAAGAAGAGTCGCCGAAATTCCGAAAAAAATATATGCGAAACGGTTATTGAGATATGTCTCGATTAATTTGATCCGTGAAATTTAACGTATCGCTGTCAACAGCAATAATGATTTCGATCACGAAATCCAGTCTTTTTCTGGGTCAAGGATGAGCGTGTCTTTAATAATATCGCCGTGCACAAACTGGATTTGAGGTGATTTAAGGTGATTTAAATATGACATTGCTCTGAAAATATTTTTTAATCGTAAAGACATATTCCTGTTAGAATATTCTGTTCTAAAATTATTCATTATAACACACTTTTTAAATAGAATATTATTATACGTCTGATGGCAGATTGATATAATTATAGTTACTGAAGTTTTATGAATTGTCTAAGTACAATTGTCTCAACATTTTATAGCCACTGAACGTCTCATCTGCCGCAGCTTATTCTAACATATATCGTACAACTGAGGTAAAGAAGATTTTTAATGGCTGCAAATGTCGAGAGTTTTTCGAAGAAAACAATTCGGACTATTAGAAAAAAAAAAATCAAATATGTTCCGTACCGATAATCCTCTTGTAGCGACGGTCATAAGACATAAGTGCGATGAACAGAATTTTATAGACCATTAATGATAGCCGACACGAAGCTATGATTCAGTCTCGTCCTTGGATTCGATGGATCGAACGAGGAACCGAACAAAGGAAACAGTACGGCGGGAAGATGATTCTGAGGAGGCGCAGAAAACTCGAGAGCAGAAACAATACGGCAGGTAACTCGAGAGCAGGTACAATAAGAAATGACCTTGTGCGATTATCGGTTTTAACTGTAATTGGTTGTAAAGAAAAAAGAAACATGCAAGGGCAAAATAATTGCGAATGTCAAAAAACAGGCTGAAGAATGGATTCGTAGTCAAGTTCGGCAATAACAGCGAAGCTTTAATTCGAAAAATCGGTTGACAGTTACAAACTAGGTGGATTTATGTTGACATGTAAGTGATACTTACTTTAGATTGGTATTAAGAATAGAGAGATGGGCGGATTGCGTTGCCGATTCCGTTGGGCTATCGAGAAAAAATGTCGGGAATGCTGAATGAATCTTTCAAGCAGGACGCTTCGTTGTGCGCGGAATAAATGAACAGAGCAGCGTCATCCTCTGGAATCGATCAGTGACACTTTTACGGTTGATTCCGCGACCGCTAGAACCAACTATGGTTGCGGTTTTTGCCTTGTGTGGGTAGATAGATTTTTTTTTCTTTTCGGAAGATCCGTTAGAAGTACGAGACTTTCTTATCTAAATTTTCCAACGGTATTTGAGCGGAAAACGTTTTTCCCTATGCATTACAATAACAATCGTTGCGGTATGAACACATTGAAATAATTCAAATAAATGATACAAAACAAATATGCGATAATTTAAAGTAATATTTTTAAATATTTTACAATATATTGTAGAATTTTGAAAAAACTCTCTCAAAATATAGCTGCGCATACAAATGTGGCGTCTGTCATGGTTTGTTTATTTTTTCTCTGAAATGATTCCTTCATAATAATGTGCCAATTAGGATAACGTATCTATACGGTATAATATGCAAATTAAAAAATGTTTGTGTATAAATTGCGCCATTAATGTAAAATTCAATCCATAAAAATATTCTAATCACGATAATATGTAATAATATCATTCCAAAAGTAAAGAAAAATATTTTAACAGAACCACATAAAATCTTTTAAAATTGTGAATAATATAAATACGTAACTTATATATTACACATAATGTATAATACGTGATCACATCTGAAAATTCAGAAGAAACACATTGCATAATTATATTGTATGTTTCATTTTATCAAGATTCCTTAAAATAATATGACGTTACTCAGCAATTTTTTTTTCCTTCAAATCTTCGCAACAATTGTCTTATCAAGATATTTCTCGACTAATTGGTCCTTGCCTTTCTCTTTGATCAATCTAGTAATTATCTATTGTACTTTTTATCTTGAATGACTTCTCGCTGCATAATTACACACACATTGAAAGCAAGTTACACCTGCTAGTTCTTTTGCCGATGCCACGTGGACCCTTTTTTCGCTCACACAGTCTTCTTTAAATTGATCTCCTCTCGAAGATGATCGATATCGTGTTAAATAGCGGTAAACCAGACATGGGTAACACTTTAAACGAGATGAGTTATATTATTGCCACCGTGTATATCTATGGAGTGGTCCTGTCGAAAATACTGATTAGCGGTTCGTTGTCCCAAAAGTATTATAATGCTCGATGTCTTGCTATCATTTACATATTTTACATGGGACCATTAAAGTGACAAATAAGCGTACCTCGTAAAAATATTTGCTGCTAAATCTGTCTGAAAACTCAATTTATTAAAATAAAAAATAAAGTAGTAGAAGTATTAAATCTTTTCAGTATCGGAATTTTAACATAACAATCATGATAACTGATGACACCATTCTAATCCCGGAAAGAATGGTTTTGCAAAAATATCTAAAAAATTTGATCGGGATTGGGTAAGTTAATGTTTTTTTTTTTAAATAAATTAAGTTAAAGTTAATGGCTTATAAAATTAATAAAATTAAGTTAAAAGTTAAAGGAACAAAGAATTAACTTAATAAAGTTAAGAATAAATTAACTTAAGTTTAAAAAAAAATTAATTTTGAAAAAAATTATTTTTGAGATCAGAATGCCCTAATTTTTCTTAAAATGAGATTACTTTAAATAACCCTTACAAATATAGATTATTAGGCAAATTTAATTTTATATCCACATGTAAGTTACTTATATATAATAAGAGTCACACAATAAGATGTTTTTGTCAAAATCTTGCGAGAGAGAAGGATACATTATTTCTTTCTTTAATCCTTATCTAACTTTCTTTAACTTCTGAAACGTTCGTTCATACGATTGTTCATGCATGTTTACGACATCAATTAGATATTTGTTACAAAAAATATACGTAAAAATTTAGAAAATGAGTGGATGTGCAACACTGTTCTACAACAATTCTTCATTTAAGGCTCATTTTATATTTATGTTGCTGAAATATAACGTTTGTGATACTTAAAATTAGTATGATTCAAATATAAGCGGGAATTGACAAAATCTAGTGAGTCAAAAACTGGCACCATATATGGTATGACTCTTATTATAGAATCTCTCATAAAATCATTGAATTTTTTTTAAATAAATTCTCTAATG
>NW_012130139.1:485751-493637 GCF_000143395.1 Atta cephalotes
AATCGCAACTACTGACTTTGTAGCAAAATTAGTACTTTTTAAATATATATATATATATATATATATATACAAAGAACAAAAAATACACGGTCGATGTAATTACTTGACAAGTGATAGATTTTTCTAATAAGGGCTTTGGACCCACAGAGATGTGTTTTCTCGTTTCTTTCGCCACGGCAATAAATAATCATCGTCCTAATGAATTCGTGTGGTCCGTAACTACCGGTCCGGCCGACTCGGGGAGCATCTCTCTCTTCGTTTCTTTTTTTCGCGATACTAAGAAACACTTTTCGTATCACATGCATCAGTAATGTGTTACGGTTTCGTACAACGCAAGTCGAACAACGTGTCGCTACTTGCGCGCGCGTAAAAAGCAACCCGGACAATCAACACCGAAATTCTCGGTGTTCCTTTTGTCGGACAAAATCGGCGCAACGGTCGGCGGTTTTCTCAACACCGACGTTAATTACCTTTGCGTTGCGCATGGCGTACGTGCGAGGGAACCTGAATTACGGGGTCTCTGAACGCAAAAACTCTCGTGCGTCGGAGGTACGTACGGATTGCGCGAGAGAAAGAGAGGAGGAAAAGAAAAGCGCGCGCGAAGGGACGCAAAGAGGCGCGCCGGTTATTTATAAGCCACTAAGGTACTCGATATACTGAAGCCTTCGAATCACGACTGCTCTCCTCTGTTTCTCTACGTTTCTTCTTCCTTTTTTTTCGTTCGTGACATTGACATTCGGCTAAAAAACCGCGAAAGAAACGGAACGATTTTTATGACACGCTTCGTCGTTGCGTGTATGTACTATGTATCTCTCATCGACCTTTTTTTTTTCACCACTCTTGCTAATTTCATTCTGATTGCTACCAAAGGAAACTTGCTATCGCAAGTCGCAAGTATCGTCGTTTTCATTGAAAATGTTTCATAAAGACGATAATTGAATAAAAATCGAACATAATTAATATTACATTTAAATTTGCTATTCGACTATTACTTTGCCAATGTTTTTCAATGAACTTTTAGCTTTACGATCAGAATTTACATTTATTTTTCTTTAATCTTTGCAGAGGTTCTATACATTCTGTATGAGAATAAATAAACTGTACTTGTAAATGTGATAACTTTACCATATTTAACTCGATGGAGGTGCACAAATTAAATAAAGAATTATATTAAGAGTTTGTGCAATATATGTACTTAATTTCGAATATGTGTGTGTCTGTGTATGCTTAATAACTGTATATCATATAGAAATATGTATAAGACGAGCACGCGAAAATACTTGTAATATTAAAGGTAGCTTGAGATCTCCGTAACTCATAAATCATCGGCGTCTACTTGTACCTATGTATTCGCATGTCGACAGGATAGTCCATCTTTTAAATACATATATGGGGTGCGTGTCTGACTAAACCCTTTTGGTCTTCTTAATGATTAGCGTCATTGTATACTTAAATCACTGCCTTCGGGTTTTATGATTACATAGTCGTCGAGTAACGTAAACGCAGTTAATTGAACATTAATAAATTATCGAATCGACACGTTATCAGTAATTATAAGCATGCAGATAAAGTTCATTCAGAAAAGCGCTTGAGAGCATTGTACTTTACGATGCGGCTTTTTTATTCGTTATTCAAATTTTCTTAATTCAGAATTTTTAACTTAAATAAAGATAAATAAAGATAAATTTTCTCAAATCAAGTACTGCAAATGCGGAAGAAAAGTAATAATTAAAGGTATCACCATTCGCAATGTTCGTATTATTATAGTTGCCATTATACGCTAAAAGTAAAGATAAAAGTCTTGGAGACAGGTGAATCGCGTGCTCTTCTTCATGAACGAATAAATCATGGATGAGGCTGAACTTCCGCGCTTTATTTCACGGCTTGTTAATTCAGAATCCTTCATGCAGAATGGATCGTTTCTTTCTTCGAGAATCTGCAACGAGACGAGGATCATATATGTCCCAACACAAGATCCGTAACCCCGGAATTTTTCCTCAGATCATTTATGGTGAACGTACCTTGAAGTACGATCCATTGTACTCCCTTTCTGTACGGATGTTTATACAGTCCGTACATATACAAGTGCAGAGTGCCCCTTCATAATGTTTCAGAAGAAGGTATCAAGAAAAGGAACGTGCGGCGAAATATAATTTATGCATAAAATAGATATATATTACGTAATAGCTATAATTACATAATAAAATATTTTATAAATAAAATATAAAAAATATGAATTTTGCTTAAAATATTTCATATCGTTTTATGAAGCAGATTTGAAAAAAAATTTAAATACATTTTGTAAACAAACAATTTGAATGATTTTTTTTTTAAAAGTTCGAACAAAATCAATAATCACATGGATTTTTAAGATTCGATTATTCAAATAATTCCGATATAAAAAGGAATTTCAAAGAAAATATATAATTCATTGCAAATAGAAATAACATAAGTTTTCGTTTATTCTCACAATATATAGTTTAACTCTATTTTGTTATTATATTTAAATTCAATCTTCACAGAGAAAGTTAAATAATTTAAGACATTAAAACTTTATAATGATGTTTAAATAATCAAAGAATATCTGAATATTAATACAAATTTACTTCGTACAGCTAATGTCTAAAAATTAGCATTGGTAATAGCAGAAAAGAATATTAAAGAGAATTCTAAATAGAGACAACAGAAATCGTTACAAAAGAAATCGATCGAAAGAAATCCAGACTGCAGAGACAACACTGAAGAATCTGCGGAAGCTGCGACAACCGGCAAGTTCAACTACTTGTTGCTGCTGCTGCTAGTCGTCCTCGAGAATCTTTGTATGGGATAGATAGAAAATAAATGAACAAGCGTTGTGCACGTTCCCATAGGATTCTTACTAAGTTGAGACTTGTATGGAACAGCATGCGAAAGCAATCATCATTGATTATCACTGATAGTCATGACTACGATCCCGTCACGGGCCGAACGTTTTCGCCTTCGTCATATTTTTTTCACGCTCTCGTACGTCATATTTTCATAGGCGATTCTGGTAATTTTTGCAGCATCCTATTACGCCGAGTTCGTCGAACCACGTCGGAGCAGTGACCGTCATCAACGTCATCCATAATTTAGTAACAACTGATAAAACGATCTTGATAAAAAAAATTACGCTATAGATGATACAGCTTATAAATAGTAATATCGTTCTTTTATAATTCAAAACTCTTTTTATAAACACAATGGACTACTAGAAGAGTCGTAAAATATAAATTTTTATTCTTTATTTCGTTATCTCATTACTCAGATATAATATAGATAATAAAATTGTTATTAAAGATATTGGCGTCACTTGTATGTTTCAACAATTTTGTAAGAATTAATATGTTTTATTTAATATTTTGATATTTTATCAAAGTAAAAATAAATATATTTTTAAACAATATTTTATATTTACTAAAATAAATATTCGCTTAAAAATAAAATTTGTGTAACGATGAATTTTGTAAGATTTATGGATTTGTATGTCATTTAAATTTGTGTATTATACTTAAATTTATTGTTTTATTTTTTATTATATGCAAATATTTAAGCCTATTCTACAATGTGCTCTTTGTTTCCTGTTTCTTGTTTTTTTGCCTTTTGTTTTTTCCCCTTTGCAATTGTTTTATCAACAATTATATTTCTTGCAATGTGTTTCCTGTTATTTCTTCCGAAGTTTGTTAACTTTTATCTCGGACGACATAAAACGAAAAGACAAGATAAAAAAATAGCAAAAATAATAAAAAATAGCAAAGAACAAGAAACGGGAAACAAAAAGCACGTTGTAGAAATAATCATTATAGATATAATAATATAATATTATAAGTATGAAGACATTTTTTTAACGATAGCATTAGATACTTAAGTGAATGCGCATTTTAAAATTCTTGTTGATTCACAAGTATTCTCTGCAGGGCTCTTAACTCATTATATCAGCGTGATTCTTTTTGATAAGTCATTTTTTTAATATCACTATCAGATTCATTACGGTTATAAATAGCGGAACCTGTTCTCACGAACCGATCCAGGGAAAATCGTATCGGTGCCGCGATATGATGAGAAAAAACACACATGCACGGGTTGGCACAAGAGGTGCATCCTGCGCGATCCAAGGTCGAGAAACAGAAGAGACGCGACGGTCTACATAACTCGATCTTGGATGCTGCAATGGCTTGGATGGCTTTATACTTTCCGTCGACACGCTGTATCTTCAACTTGCTTTCATATCTGTTTTTCACGAGATCGACATGCTGCAATTACGACGAGGGTCCTCCTCGCATAAGCCTTAGGACGCGCTCAACTTGGCTTTTATCAGTGTCGAAATCACACACAAATGAAACTTGCTAAATATCATTATTCCTTAATTGATTGATAATTATCTTGCACAAAATAGTATAAAGGTATCATTGCTAACTGTCCTAAAAAAAAAATGCTATTAGACTCGATGTTACACACAAATATATTTTACGTAATTATACTTGTTGCAACTAAATAATGTTGAAATACTTGAACATACACACACACACACACACACACACACACACACACACACACATATAAATTAAAAGAATATTCAGTAAGGTAGACGCAAAAAAATTAAAGTATCGTTTCGTTTTCAATTGAGTAACCTTTTGTTAAAAGGAAATAATTAAGAAGAATTGAGCAACTTAATTAAATGTATAATATTTTGTCTTTCACGTTGATGCATGAGAGAGAGAGAGAGAGAGAGAGAGAGAGAGAGAGAGAGCCTGCGCTAATTCTACGATAACTAGCTCGAGTGCGAGAAACGCGATTGAACGGAGAACTGGACAGCGTCGCATTCTCCGGTGAAGAGGTGCGAATTCCTGGATGGTATCGGTTCTCGTGTGTAATGTGTAACATCGAGCGTGTAACGATCGGAACACGGTTTGTGCCCCCTTCCACACCTGCACGCAGCCACTATTCCTTTTCGCGTGCACATATACACGCGTGTTGGTGCTCCACGCACACCGGTAAGCCAATTGGAGAGTCAAGTCTTGGCCAAGTCTTTATAAGTAGGAGCCATCCGCGTCCTCAGGACTTACTCCCTCTCGGGAACGTGCCACGATCAGCAACCGATTTTCAGAATAGTTAATAAAAAGTTTGTAAAGCCAGCCAGGCTCACGCTCCACGAATTTCCGAAGACGAGGATTCAAAGGAAACAGAAGGATTTGTGAGATGACGAACGCGGACGACTAACAAATGACGGAATTCTTTGCTGAATGCATCGAAATGTAAGTCCGTAAATTTCTTTTTCATATTTGTGAAGATGAATGGAAATGCTTCTGTAATTTTTGATTTAGCAATAAGCTAAAAAGTAAGATTTTTTTTTATGTGTATTATAGATTGTGTATTTTTTTGAAAATTTGTGCAAGTTTGAAATGTATTTGTTAGCACAAAAAGTGATTAAATCATTAACTTCTAGGAGATTGCATATGAGCGGAAAATTGAATGAGAATTATGAGATGTACATTTTTTTTAATTTGCGCATTTGTATTCATTAATGAATAAAAGTGATTAGATCGTTAATCTCTAGGGCTCTGCATGATGGCGAAAGATATTTGTACCAATGAATAAATGTCTGGCGTTTAAATAATTAAGAAAATAAATCTGAATTTGAATCGAAGTTAATTTATAATTTAATTTTTTGGAATCATTATAAGCGATCTCGCAAATATAATTTATTGTCTGTAGTTCTGAAACTTCGTAGAAATATCCTTGAATATTTCTTCGCTTCCTTGAGAAGTAGATTGGCGGATATTTAACGAAGGCCTTAAAGGGAAGTGATTAGCATAAATTTCGACGTCCGAGGCGTTACTGGTCGAAAATTTAAGCAGCCTCATAAATACATAGCGATTATAATGCATCAGATAACAGAGTCGATTCGATCATGCGTTGGTGTCGATAATTGATAACGAAATGATGCGTCAAGTTCCTCAAATGTATATTTCTAATTTGTTTAATATCAAAATAATTTACATAATTGTTGCGTTTAGTATTATATACTAATCTATATATTTTATAGTAGTAAACATAGTTACGTTTATACATTTTTGTAAATGTAAATTTTTTTTTATATTGCAGCGCTTTTCATTTAGAGCTTGAAATCAAAAGTTTACTTGATTATTACAAGTTAACAAGCAAAATATTAGAAGTCTCATAATTTAAATCGAAGCTACTTTATTACTGCGATTAAACACGATATATGTATAATGGATATCTTATTTCCGATAATTATCTATAATTAATAGCCATTAGGCCATTAAACCAGTTAAACTGTTAATACATAACGATCACTTGCAATTTTACGTCTTAAACGTATAATTGAATATGATTGTGTTTATTACGATAATAAAGCATTGCGATATGAAAGCAGTTTAAATGAAACCCTCCTTTTAATCATTTCTATCGTGAAATTATCTGATATCATTTAATAATATACGTAAAAACTTAAAACATGACAACACACTTCATGCAATAGTTTTCATACTTTATACTTTTATAATCATATTTTCTATTAGGTTCTAAAATTGATATGAAGAAAATATTGGCATTGCGTAATAAAAGTGTAATAAAAAGCTCTTTGGAGCTGATCGAAGATTAATATCGAGCGTGTAATCGGCGTTATATGGTCATGACACTGATCATCACGTAATTGTTTCACCCGGTCACAAGCGGGTCTTACAATACTCGTAACATGTCCACAATGTAAATGACCGTTGCCGAAATATTCCCCCGCTCGATCGCGAATTCGCGTCACGATCTGAACGGCTGCTGTATTTGGCTCGACATTCCGCGCTTCGTATGCTCGAGCATGGTCGATCAATCCGTCGTTCGATCTTGGCATTGAAATAACCGATCGGCCAAGAAATAAACAGGCTTGCTCGCGGGCGCATAATGCATTATGTACGCTTGTATAGCATTTCGTAATCTGTAAACGGCAACAGCCTTAAGTGATACCGGTCTTAAAATTAATTTTCGGTCTGATGTATCATAAAGAAACACCGCACGTGCATTGTGTAAGTATCGAGCGAATCATGCGGATTTCATCCCAATATATTACTTAATTATTGCTGTACAAAATGCGCATTAAAAATTGCACGTGTAATAAATAAATATTTGTTACAAGTAATGATTAGGATAAATGAGAAAAGTATATTAGATATCTATGGAATATTTATAGTATATAAAATTTATTACGATAAAAAATGTAAAGTCACGCAACTTTTTCTATCTCTTTTAATGATAAAAAGTGATCCGACTCGCAAAATATTATATCGATAATATTTTGAGAATAAGACCACTTTTTTTAATCATTAAAAGAAACAGAAAAAATTGCGTGATTCAAAAAATAAATTTCAAAATTTAAAAAAAATAAACCTCTTGTTACAAAGAACAATCTTTACAAAAACGTGTAATTATAAAACATTTTTTTCGTTACGTGATACAAGAAATGTTTCCATTATTAACAATATTTTAACGAGCAACGTTCCCAGAGAGTTCAACCTTGCGCAATTATTCCAAAATGGAAGATAAAAGTTACCGGAAGGAAAAATTCGAAATTGACTCAACGGCAACTATACACGCGCTTGTTTAATCATATTCTGTATATAGAAAAAAAAATCAGTAAAATCTTACCGATTATCATTCATACTTAAAATTATTTTTATTCAATATTGATTAATGTGATATTTGTCTGTAAAATTCTATAAATTACGAAATAAGAATAAAAAATAAATGTACACATACACACACACACACACACACACACACACACACACGCGCGCGCGCGCGCGCACACACACGCACGCACGCACGCACGCACGCACGCACGCACGCACACACAC
>NW_012130139.1:495434-497440 GCF_000143395.1 Atta cephalotes
TACCCTCCTCTCTCTCTCTCTCCCTCTTCCCTCCTCTCTCCTCCCCCCTCCCCTCTCTCTCTCTCTCACACTCAATTTGCAATCTTATCATCAATCTTTTTGATAAATGATAAGTCAAGTAATAATTTATTGCCTTTAATGGGGCGATCTCAAACTTGTCAAACTTGTTGGTACGGCTATTAATAACGACATTGAGTGACACTCACAACCACTATTAATTAGATTATTGGCTCTTTATGACTGATTATCCAGACTAGTAAATTTCTTGTTCCATCATAAACATTTTCATAAACAATTTACCGTTAAATCTTTAAAGAATGAAAGAAGAAGAAGAAGGTATGCAATAACTATCAATAATTATAAAGTTAATTAATATAATCTGAGCGTTATTATGTTAATTTTTTCTAAAGGCCTTCTCTAAAGATGATAAAAATATTTTCAATAGTTAAAAAAAGTATACATTTTTGTTTTCTATTTCTTTATCGCACTAACATTTACTATTAGAAGCATTTAGATTCGTAATGTCTCGATTTGATTTTTTACAGTTCATCTACAAATAAGCTAATTATTATCTATTTAATTAATCTTATTTATTTCTCAAATTTAAAACTCTTTTTCTAAACTGATAAACCCAAGAGTCGTAATATAAATATATGCTTAAGTAAGCGCGGTAGAGCCTTTTACGCTTGATCGAAGATCATGCAGAAATCAAATACTTATCACAACATTTAACTCACGATAAGCATTTGATTTCTGCATCTTCGATTGCGAACTTCCTTTATCTGTAGATATACCTTAGAGATGCAAGTTAAATATGTATACTATTTATAATAATCAGTACGTTAATGAACGCTTAATACTTTGTGAAGATATCGGATAGCGTTATCACCAATTTTCCCATTTTCAGATGCTCTAATAAAAGAAACGCAATACATACGATTCGATTTACATTTAAATCGAGTTACCGTTATAATGATATATAATGTCAATCATGATATTAGTGAAGGCAAACAAATTGAAAGACCAATTGCATCTAGATTACTTTATATGATCAAAAATAGCAATTTTACTATGACGTGTTAATTCTCGAATGGTAATACATGAACAATAATTAAATAGTTTCACGTATTTGAATGTTTGAGACTTATGAAAGATTCGATATATAAATTCTATCGGCATTGCGCCGCATGAAAGAGAAAGAAAGAGAGAGAGAGAGGGGGAGGGAGGAGGGAAAAAAGGAAGCTAGTTAATTCCGCGATGTCGATTCTTACCAGTCGAGATATCCATCGGCGAAGGGCGGGTTAATTGCACGACAAACCACGGAGATACGCTGGACACGTTGTCCTTGAAATGTGTCCGAGGCTGCGAGTTCGTTTAGATTTAATTCCCTGAAGTAGCAACAACAGCAGCAATAGCAACATCAGCAGCAGCAGCAACAGCAGCAGCAGCAGCAGGTGGTAGACCTGTTTGAAACGGTTTATAAATAAACCATGTTACCCTCTTAACAGCCTATCATTACTTGCGCGCATCTTCGAACCGTCTGGCATTTATATCCGCTGCTTAGGGTATCCGTTTACACTTTGATAGTAAACGATAGTAACAGCCGAATGGCTTCTCATTATGCTTTATGCACGCAGCGATGCGCCGTGCAACAAAATGTATCTGCAATATGTATCTGCAATACTTTACGATAGACAACGTGGAATCTTGCGCAACGTTAATTGCCCATAAAAGAAATGAATAAGGAATAAACGCACATTGTAGTTGTAACAATAAATGACAGGACTAAACTAAAATACTTATTGGTAATAACCAAAGGATACAAATTACTCTCATATTACAAAATACAATTTCTCTGTAAAATGAATCATGTGTAACCAAATTTGAAAATTATAACTAGCAAATAAAAATTTCTTTTTTCGATTAAACTAAACTTTACTTATTTTCTTTGGAATTTGCATTTAATAGATATATATATCACAAACAAATGTTTTATATGTATATAT
>NW_012130139.1:497460-498548 GCF_000143395.1 Atta cephalotes
ATATATATATATATATATATATATATATATATATATATATATATATATCGGTAGAGAGGGCAAAAGTGGAATTGGCGGGAGAAGAAACGACCTTGCTACTTTCCACGGCAAGGTTGCACTTAGGCCGTACGCATGCTATCATAACAGCTCAGGTTCACTGTACTGCATCATCGCCCGCAGACTGAGATATTACTATTTCCTTCGTCACGGTGTAACAGGTTGCGTCTCGATTTTGCTTCTGTCTGAATACACATCACATAAGTTGTAATTTTGAGCATTTACTTTCAAAAAATTCCCAAAGCAAGCTTTATATATAATATAATTTGCTAATGCAACTTATTACAGTAACAATTTTGAAAAGCTAATTTTGTAATTAGCTAATTTTGTAAAGCTAATTTTGTAATTTTTTAATTACAAACATTCGATATAATATTGTATCGGTATGTCCTCCAACTGTTTGGTTCTGAATAAAAAATAATAATCGCACGCCACTTATCCTTCATTATCCATAAAAAAATGCTTGCGATGAATCAAATCGAACGTCGTCCGCGCAAAGGACGTATAGACTCAAGGATCGGGAAATATACACTTATATTTTCTACCAATTTTCTATTATTACGGCGTTATCAGTGATGTTTGGCGACAAGGTTGACTATAGATTACTATTTCTTAAAACATGTTCCACGCAATTAACAAGCATCTGTGTTGAGAATTCCAATAATCGTTTTTAATTCGAGGCCGAGCTTCGTTTCACGTGTGAAGTTATTCGAATTGAAAAAAGTGATTTTTTAAGATAAAAATCGAGAAAGCATCTACATATTATGAGATTCAAAAAGATATACTTCTAAAATTAATTATATTTTGAATTATATTAGATTTATAATTAATTCATAATAATGTATTTAATTTTTAAGGATCATGCAAATTAATGAACTATGTAGGTTAAAGGAAAGAATATTCTTATATTATAATGCAAAAAGAGTGTCGTTGTGAAGGACATAATTATATATCTTCATTATTCTATAAAAAGCCCCTCTCTCTCTCTCTCTCTCCTCTTCCTCTCCTCCCCTCCTCTCTCTCTCTCTCTC
>NW_012130139.1:501079-504705 GCF_000143395.1 Atta cephalotes
GCACACACACGCACACACACACACGCACACACACACACGCACACACACACGCACACACACACACGCACACACACACACGCACACACACACGCACACACACACGCACACACACGCACATAAAACTAAGCGCGGTTAAGTTCTATTGATGTTTTTTCTGATCTATTATTTATTTTGCACTAGCATTGATGTTCAGCATGCAAAATAGATTGCATGCTCTTTCGCATAATCGTAAACACACCTGTGATTGAAAGCAATGACCACGTGGAATAATCTTGATTAGCATTCAGCGAACGATCAACGGTGTAAACGGAGCCTACAACAATCGCGCCATAAAATGTTTCATTCAACGCTGCGGAAATTTCTCCAAGCATACCGTTTTATAATGTAGGTTATTCACACAAATTTAATATGGTAATTTAACAAAATATCAGCTGCATCAATTGTAGCGTACATCGCATAAAGTTTAAAAATTTAAATATATTTTATATCCGCAATCCATATTAAAGAAAATTTAATCTTTATATTTAAAAAAAAAATTTTTTTTTCGTGAAATTGCACGATCAAATTTAATATGTATTAAATAATATGTATTAAATATGTATTAAATACTGTTAAATGTGATCTAAAGATTGCAAAAATATGAAATAAATTGTATGAAACAAATTTTGCAACGCACGATTGGCATTGACAATGAATTCACAATCTGAACATGACACGATAAAGTTATGGATATTCTGCAAGAAGACATAATTTGATGTTATGTGGTTATCGCGTAATAACATTCTTTTCACTAAACGAAAAGAAAAGATCATCAAACGAGATTGAAACAGGTTTAAATTATTCTCTATATAGAATATTATTGCGTATCTCGTTTCAGTAATAAAACTTTTTATTTTTGTTTGAATGTTAATTAATGGTAATTAATATTTAACAAAAAATTAGAATTAATAATAAACTATATCTCTATATCATCGCCTATAGCGACTTATGCTAGCATTTCCTGTTGATAGATCTCACAATTAATTTCTCACCATTGCTCGTAGTTTCCATCTTGATAAACAGTAGCGAACTGCATATATATATTCATCAATAGAGCTGCAGATAGTTGAAGAGATAAGATGCATATGATGACGTTTTTTGATGGAAGCTTTAACATGCTTTAAGTTGCGCTCTTATCGAATAAATTATTAAACAGAAGTGGATAGTCTTCGAAATAGCAGGATCAATAACCAAGATAGTTAACATACACAGTTAGACTTATAAATTGTTCGGCAAAAAAAACTAACACTTCTTCTAAATCTAAATATAATTTATTTAATAAATAAATTGTGATTATGTCATCATGTTTTTATTTAATCAAATAAAAAGATCACAAGATTAAAATTATTGTGAACTGTTCTTCCAAATTCAGTTCCTTAGATTTCATCTATATAATATATATATATGCATGTGTATATGTAAATAATGTAACAGTTCTGTTAATGGATAAAATGAATAAATATGGATAATAAGTATGGTACATTCAAATTTTCATGTTAATATAGACATCGTTAATATAAATAACATGCTCATTTCAAAAATCAGATCATGGTTTATTTATAATACAATGAAAAGTTAATGAAAGTATTATAAAGTTGAGAAAAAAACTTTCAATTAAAAAATTAAAACTCTTTAACTGTCGATAATTAATAGAAAAAAGTTTTCGCTTATTAAGCAAACTGATAACTGATGATAACTTGCTTAATAATATTTGCGAAATTTATCTTTGATTCTTCATTAAAAATGTACTTTAAGAAATTGTACTTTAAGAAATATTGTCAGTTTCTTTATTAACAAAATTTTTGCATTATAATGATTAATAATTTTATTATGTTTCTGATTATAGATAAGTTGGATATATACACAAAAGATGTGGAAAGTTCAACCGATTTTGAGCATTTTCACGATATTGCTCATAATAAAATTTACAAAAGCTGGTAAGAACTATTTATGTACTTTTTCAATAAATTAGACCGTATTGTGAATATTAGACCGCATTGTGAATATACAAATAAATATTAAATAAATATTAAATAATATTTCAATGTGGATTTATATACATAGTTCTATAACTGAATGGGCGCCGAAATAATTTCGATTTCGAATACATGTTAAACTGAAACTGAGATAGTAATATCATAAATTAAATTGACTTTAATGATACTGATGTTAATAAGTATCTTAAAAAGCTATAAATAATTTATTGCAAAAAATTATAGAACTGAATATGTATAGAAATTCACATCAAAATATTATTTAAGTATTAAATGTGCTTAATCTTTCTTTATTTTCATCTTAATTTATTTTTAAAAAATTAATAAAAGATAAATTTGTAATATGTAAAAATTGATAATATTTAGTCAATTAAGGCCAACTTAAATTTATTAATGTTATTGAATTGCAGATTATTACGAGTATAATCAAGATCAATATCGACAAAGCAATGTTCCTTTTAAATGTATAGAAGAAGGTTATCATCCCGATCCGCATGACTGCAGAGTTTACTATAGATGTGTAGATTGGGGCAACGGCAGTCCGCTGACGACCTTCAAATTTGAATGCGGAGTAGGCACAGTGTTCTCGAAGGATAAGGGAGATATTTGTACGCATCCAGAAGATAGTGGTCGACCTGAATGTGGCAACTCCGAGAATGAACTCGATTCAAATGTACAAGATCCTCCTTCTCCTATATGGACAACAACAATACGAACAACTATGTGGTCACAATCAACTATGATACAGTCCCCAATAACTAAACCATCTACAATCACAACTGAAGTTGCGACAACAATAAAAAAACCGGAAACAACAATACTACCACCACTAACAAATCGACCACCTACAGACGAACCGGAGGATAACGTTATTAATTGTCCAAATGAATATCAAAAATGTACACAAGAAGGATTTTTAGCCGATACTTGTAATTGCAAAAAATTCTACAGATGCGTAAATGAAGGTTATGGAAGGTTTACAAAATATGAGTTTAAGTGTGGCGAGGAAACTGTTTGGGATCCAGAAATTCAAGCATGTAATCACGCTTGGGCTGTTACAAGGAAAGACTGTAGGCAAAACTTGGAAAGTGGGAATAATAATGGACAATGGAATGGTGATACTGATCCAGGACAACCTGGAGATCCAAATAGTCAACCAGGACAACCTGGAGATCCAAATGGCCAACCAGGACAACCTGGAGATCCAAATGGTCAACCAGGACAACCTGGAGATCCAAATGGCCAACCAGGATCACCGGGTAGCCCAGGCTCTCCGGGATACCCAGGGACACCGGGTTCTCCAGGCTCGCCGGGATATCCGGGGACACCAGGTTCACCGGGTAGTCCAGACTCTCCGGGATATCCAGGAACACCGGGTTCTCCAGGCTCTCCGGGATATCCAGGAACACCGGGTTCTCCAGGCTCTCCGGGATATCCGGGGACACCAGGTTCTCCAGGCTCTCCGGGTAGTCCAGGCACTCCAGGATACCCAGGAACATCGGGTTCTTCAGGCTCTCCGGGATACCCAGGATCACCGGGTTCTCCAGGCTCTCCGGGATATCCGGGAACATCACCAGGTTCTCCAGGCACTCC
>NW_012130139.1:506126-540917 GCF_000143395.1 Atta cephalotes
TCCAGGCTCTCCGGGATATCCGGGGACACCGGGTTCTCCAGGCACTCCAGGTTCGCCGGGTAGTCCAGGCTCTCCGGGACACCCAGGAACACCGGGTTCTCCAGGCTCTCCGGAATATCCGGGGACACCGGATTCTTCAGGCTCTCCGGGATATCCGGGGACACCGGGTTCTCCAGGCATTCCAGGTTCGTCGGGTAGTCCAGGCTCTCCGGGACACCCAGAGACACCGGGTTCTTCGAGCAGTCCAAACATTCCTGGATCTCCTGAAAATTCAGATTCACCGAATTCATCTGTTAATCAACCATCAACAGGTATGATAATCTAAAATATTATATATGTGTATACTATAGTTTCACTATTAGTATAAACAAAATCTTATTTTAGGTATTTGTACAGTAGAAGGCTTCTTCTCTGATCCACAAGATTGTCACAAGTTTTATCGATGTGTCGATAATGGCATGTCCTCTTTTATAAAATACGACTTTCAATGTGGTGCTGAAACTGTTTGGGATTCGTCCATTCAGAGTTGCAATTATGCTTATGCTGTACCGCATTGCAATCAGGCAAATGGTGCAATTACGGATAAACCTGACACATCGCTAAATGAAATAAATAGTACAATTGGACCAGATACAAGCAAATTACCATCGCAATCTTCTGAAAGCTCGACTTTCTTACCGACCTCTTCAAAACCAGAGATACAATCTTCGGCTCAACCTGATAGCACTACCGATAATCCCATTGCACCATCTCAGACGACGTCAACTTCTTATTTACCACCTAGTAGTACATACTCGTCGACAAAAGTTACCGAATCTGTTTCTTATGTTCCTCCTGCATCACAAACTACATCTGTATCTTATTTGCCACCCTCGACTACCAGCGAAATATCTGAATCTACACCCGAATCTATTTCATATTTGCCACCTGATATTAGTACAACTACTTTGCCAAGTTCCGCTTCGTCAGCTGCATCTTCATCTCAGAATGAAAAATACAAATGCACTAAAGAAGGTTTCTTTCCGGATCCTGATAAGTGCGAAAAATTCTATCGTTGCGTTCAAGATCAATCCGGATATCAAAAATACGAATTTAAGTGCAGTCCTGGCACAGCATGGGATCAATTAATACAAACGTGTAATTATATTGCTAAAGTAGCTTCATGTTCATCAGGTAGCAATGAAATCGATCAAGGCCATGATTCCAATACTCCTCCATCTGAACTTCCTGCCATGAGTAGTTCCACAACTGTTTCTAGTCAAACAATTACGACTACATCTCCAATTCCAATTTCTACCGATAGCACTACAACTGCCAGTACTCCAAATGAAACATCAGACAAAACAGAATCATCATCGACAACAAGTACTATCACAACCGTTAGTAGTGAAAATTCCGCTTCAGAAAAACCAGAAGAGATTCAAATGCCTGGTTCTAGTACAGAAAGTTCATCCGAATCCTCATCTGAAACTACTTCTGAATCAAATGAAGGATCATCTTCATCTACATCAGAGTCACATGCACCAGATTGTGCGATACAAAAGCCGAGCGACGCAATAGTATGCAATAACGAAGGATTTTATCCGCATCCAACTAAGTGCAATGAATTCTATCGCTGCGTCAATAATAGTAATGGTTTCAATGTATATCATTTTAACTGCCCACTAGGCACTATTTTTGATTCTAGCATCAATGTATGTAATTATCCTAAATCTGTTTATCCTGCAAAAGATTGTACGACTGGAAATACTTCAAGCAATGTAGAATCGACAACTCAATCCGGAACGCCTGAACAATCGACATCAGAGGGAACTACTACTGTAGCTGCACAGAGCGTAACTCAGCAAACAGAAGAAAGTACAACTACAACGACTGAGCTTGGTATGTCTACTTCAGAAGAAAGCGCTCCTACTTCTACAGAATCAACGACATCAAATATACCGGAGAGTAGCGAAAGTATGATAGAGTCTACGACTGAATCCACTATTGCCACTACAGAAACCCCTATCGATTCTAGCACTTCTGAACAAAGTAGCAAGGCTACAACAACTGAAGTTGCTGCTTCCACAGAATCTGGAACGTCTACGACCGAGTCTCAAGAACAGTCTACGGAATCCCAAGAACAATCGACAACCGAAGAATCGCAGGAACAATCAACAACAGAGTCAAAAGAACCATCTACTACAGAAACTCAAGAACAATCAACGACCGAATTACAGGAACAATCCACGACAGAATCTCAAGAACAAACAACGACTGAATCATCAGAATCGACAACAGCAGAACAAGGAGCACCTTGTTCTGTAGGCAATTTAACTGACGATCAAATAATTCTAGTTTGTCCCACTGGCTTCCGAAGGCATCCGAAACATTGTAATCTATTCTATCAATGTTCTTCCGAAGACAACATGGAAATAAAGATTCTCGTATTGAGTTGTCCCGAAAATACCATTTTTGATGAGAAAAAGATTCAATGTGTACCCGAAAGTGAAAGCAGTCAGCCATGCATGGGAACCAAAACAAGCGCCAGATTTTATAGAAGATTAGAAGATCATGCTTTATCACCTGTAAGTATTTTCAATAAGCAACTAAATAGACTTATAACAAAAATATTCATTGCAAAATGTTTTTTCAATTTTAGGTAAAAGTATCGTCAAATCAACTTTGTCCGCAAGAAGGACATTTTCCTTATCAACAAGGTTGCAGCAATACTTTTTACAAGTGTAAACGCGATGTCCGAAACAGTTTACAGGGATACCTCTATAAATGTCCCGAAAACTTTGTTTATTGGTCGGTCTCCAGAAGATGCGAACGTGTGACACGTCTCCCAATGTGTTCGCATTTGTCGTACAGAGACAAAATTGACTGGAATGATCGATGGCAAATACCGATCGAAGCTTTTAATCTTTCCGCCAGAATGTTCTTTTGATTACTTAATGATATTTCCTATATTCTACACTTTTAGTAAATACGAGTTGCAAATTTGTCATAATAATATCTATAGAAAACATATATTTTTTTAAATTAATTATCATTCTTGATGAAAATTTGGAGTAATTGAATATACAGGAAAAATTAGCAAAATTATAATATTAGCAAATTAATAATGGATTATTAAAAATAAATATGCTAGAGTAATTGCATACTTAAATGAATGATTAATACAATGTGTGTATGATGTGTTTGTTTATCTTTTTATAAGTTATAAAACATTCCTAAAATAATATTCTAATTAAACTTTTTGCTTCTAATGCAAAGAGTTATTTTTGCTAGTGCAAAAATATGTATGTATTATTAATTTCCAATAATTTACAATACTTTTACATTATTTAACAACATGGCTACGGAAGATCTCGATTAAAAATTTAATAATAGATCTTCAGCAGTCGTCTTGAATGAATTATTGTTAAACTGCCATTACGCAATTTTTAGTCAGTAATAGTTATGATAGTGAGTCTATTAATAATTATTGACAAATGTCAGTAACTTTACAATATGATGAATATGTGAATATGTGAATTGAGTACAAGAACAAATTTTCATTATAGAATTGGGGGATTATTTATTTTTGTTAACATATTATGTAATTCAGATTATTATTATTTCGTTATCACTAAATATCAAATGAAATAAAATATATATAAAAGAAAATATATTTGCAAAAATAAATAATTTCCAATTTTCATAGAATTATTATTCAGTATATTATTTTCAATTGCTAGTATTTGATACTGGGGATACTGGGGATGGTTGCGGGACTTGTATGCAATATTCTGATTGTAATTTTAACGCAATATGCTATTTTATATTTATTAATTGAATTTCATATCTCATAGAAAATATTCATAAAAGACACATCATTAAAAAATGTAGAATTTTGCTAAATGTGGCAGCTAGAGTTGTTTAGGATATACTGTGTAGAAATATTCATGCGCAATGTACACGCGTTTTGTATATATATCTTGACAAGTAATTTCTCGTAAGAAGTCAATGCTTTCTAATGCATTTATCAAGTATTTATAGTATATGAATAAATTAAGATCAATACTTGTTCACAATTCTGTGACGTTTGCATGTTTATATTTGATCTCTATAAATTTGTATTAATAAAAATAGTATGTGTGTGATAAGAATATCGATATTTTATTTTCCCGTCCTCTTACGTCAAAATACTTTTTAGTTTAAAATTTTGCTTAACATTTCTTCTAAATATACATTTATATATGTATTTCACCAATCACCATCAATGAGAATAAAAAAATATTCAATAATATTAAAATCACTTTTCTTTGTACATGAGTAAAAGTAATGAAAAATTAGAGTTCAAAAAATTTTACTCTATATTAATAATGTGTCTTCCCAGAAACTATCATGGCTAGAATAAGAAGTAATAAATAATCATTAATAATATATCGAGATAAAAAACAATTTTATGTAGACAGAAAATGATACTTATCCCAAGATTGCTTCGCCAGTGCCTGATCGATATCTCACCCAGATCTCCTCACAGGATACTCGCGAAAAACACTCGCGAATAATATATAGTATATAATATAATAGTTAATTAATTATTATTAATAAAAGTCTATCGCACAATACTACCCAGCAAATGAGAATGGATTAAAATGGATTGAAATTTTTTTCTATCCGAATACATATTTTAAAGCGAATATTTTTTTTGGATTTAATTGGATTCAATTAGATTCAATTGGATGCAATTGGATTGAAAAACTACATTTCCTATTCAAAATTTTGAATTAAATGATATTCACAATTGTATGTTGTATGCAGAAAAAGCTAATATTATTTTTAGAAAGGCATAGAGATATGCTCTATGCAATTCCTATAAATGAATAAAAATGCAATTGAAAAGCATTAATTTAAAATTCGTGAATGAATATTTTTGAAAATCTGAATCTATTTCAATTCTCATTTGCTGAATAGTTTTCCTCTTGGGAAATTATTTTTACACATAGAGTATGATTTTGTTCAAGTATCTAAAAATTTAGTTATTACACACATTAGATATTTACACACATTAGATATTTTTAAACACTTAGGAGAAACCATTCTTTTCGTGTATATCTTCAAAGTACCTGAGCCTTCCTATTTCGCCAAGATCATACTCGTCCGGGAGGAAAAATATCATCTGAAATATACAAAATTATTTATTACTATACAATCAATTCACTTGTAAAAATGAAAATGGTGATTACATTATGTCAGTTCATCACTATTGCGAAATAATTATTTAGAGCAGATAGAAAGAATATGTGTATATATAAATCTCTTATATTATTTATTGTTTTAATTTATCTGTAAAATATATATTATATATAATATTTGTAAAATATCAATCAAATGGATCACAGATTAATAAGAAAGAGAAACATTCTTTCTAATATCGGCTAATGTATTATCATTCCCGGTAAAATAATCGTAAAAAATTTAATTTTTATATGCAATATCACGAAAGATGTTTGAAACGAGAAATTTATTAAATTATTATTAATTACACAAAGAGCTGTATTATTTTTGTGCGAAAATATCGTCGCGTAAAATTTGTATAAGAATATTAAGTTGCATTTTTTGTAATTTGTATGCAATATCACATTTGATTGATTTTAAAGTAAATTATTGAAAATTATATTCAACCAAAAGAAAAATTTTATGTTAATAAATATTGTTTACATTTTGGACAAACTCTCTGCTAATTTTACCGATAGTGTGAAAATGGATACAGTTATGTAGTACCTATTTCGAAAAGGATACTGGCGGTAGTATACGGCGATTTCGACGAAAAAGACCAAGCTGGCGCCCTCTTTTCTTCTTTTTCCTTTCTATATCGTGGATTCAAAAAAAAAGGTACCTTCTCAAATTTTTCTCTGCTACGGCGCATTATGCAATAGCACTCTCTTAGCTTCGGCATGCGCGCCTCGACGATAAGTCCGGATCTACAATAGGTGTTTTAAACCTTAAACCTTAAAAAATTGACCAAGTCGAATGCGAAGAGATTAATTGATTGTGATTCGTCCATTCTTTATCGCTTAAGGCTTAAAAATCTATTATAGATCCAGGATAATGGAGGAGTATTCAACCAATAGATACATATATGTCCATATTCATAGTCAGATTTTATACTTTATCTTTAAATTTATCTTTAGATGCTCAGCAGCCAATGAAATAATTCGCAAAGTCTAAAGATAAATTTAAGGAAGCCTTAAATATAAAGCCTGAATACGAGTATTAATGCTCATTTCCACCAACGTAGATTAACTTTAATCTCGGTTCAAATTAGAAATCAGATTAGACATTGAAGATTAAAGTCGGGTTCATACCTTGATGGAAAAATAGAAAGCGGTAAAAGCGGAAGCCAATCAGAACTTGTGGACAGAACAGACAAGCGAAATGTATCGCCTACTACTGCGAGTTCTGATTGGCTTCCGCTTTTTCGTTAATGTGTGAACCTAGCCTGATTGAAGATTGAAAGATTGAAATTTAACCAATCAAAACAATAGAAGCTAAAATTCCTCTGTTCTCATTGGTAAAAATTTCAATCATCAATTTCAATCTTCAGTGTATATAGTCAGAGGTATATAGTCAATGTATATAGTCAGATCGATTATGGATTTTGAAAGAAGGTGAAAATTACAAAAGTGAACAAAGATTACTAGGTATTGATCAATTAAATTATGAATACTCTCACTATGAACTTGCTCACTTTTTCACTTCATTTGAAGATACAGGCTGTGGTCAGAGTCTCGTTATAAATGTTTTGAAGCGTTTGATGAACCAATTAGAAGAAAGAATTTTACAAATTGGCAATTAAATCGTTTCAATATCATGTTGACCATATCCACACAATCGACCCCCTGATTCCGGCCTTACTCTTCGTTTTTTTCTAATCTTTAGAACTAAAAAAAATCGAAGAGTAAGTTGAACCGAGATTAAAATTATTCTACATTAGTGGCATAAATCGGACAAAAAGTTAACCTGAGGATCGATTCTGTATCTTGAAACGAGGTTATTAGAATACTAATAATTTCATTAGTCAACATCTAGTAAATTTGCTCACTTTTGTAATTTTCACTTTGTTTGGAAATATAGAATCGATCCCTTGCTCGATTATCACGTCGGCAGTTAGCCAATTCAATACTGAACTTTCTGATTTTTGAAAAATGAATCTATATCCACTGAACTTTCGGAACAAGTCCAACATAAAATCCAACATAAAATATCAGTGAACAGTGATATGAAAATGGAAACTGTTAGTAAGTCTGTTAGTAAGTCTGTTCAAGCATTCCTACGGAAATTAAACAATTGGACAATGAATTATGAATTTAATCAACCACCTCCACCAAATATAAGATATAAATATATGACATCGACAAAAAGTACAGTGGCAAGGATAGCTATACAATTGTTAACTCAGCCAGCTTTTTATACACAAATAAATTGTCAGGTCTTTGTTATAAGATTCTATTTTTATACAACTTTAATTTTTGACTTAGTGGAAAAATGCATACATACTAGTCACTATGAATGGCTGCGGTCGGAACCAATCAGAACGTGGTATAAGAAAATAGCCGGTTTCGAACGTGACAGCAGCATTAATGTTGCGCGATTCACGGTTATTTACATTTCGTTAAGAATTGTTATGTCGACAATTTGAGTGAAGATTACTCTTGTTTTTATGGAAACAAAAAAATTTTATAAAAAATGATTTCAGTAATTATATTTTATAGGACATTATTAAATTAATTAAAATATCAAACTTTAATTTTATAGAGTAGAATTGTGTTTCTAACCTATTATCTAAAAATGTACTTCTATATCGCGAATAAATTTTTTAGGTGTGTGATACTCTGAGAATCCTTCATTTGCCTCCGCAACTTTCTGATGACCGACGCGATGCATTATTACAGAGATATGGTGCGACCAAGACCAAAACGATACGACCATCCAGCAAGTACACAATCACTTTTGCCAAATTCCTGTCCCAACAATTTGCAGCAGAAGCATTGCTGCGTCTGCATCAGTTAAATGTCAGAGGACAATATCTATCGGTTGAATATGCTAAGAAATCTATACCCACTGAACTTTCGGAGCAAGGCATTCAACATAAAATATTAGTGAACAGTGATATGAAAATGGAAACTGTTAGTAAGTCTGATGTTCAAGCATTCCTACGGAAATTAAACAATTGGACAATGAATTATGAATTTAGTCAACCACCTCCACCAAATATAAGATATAAATATATGACACCGACAAAAAGTACAGTGGCAAGGATAGCTATACAATTGTTAACTCAGCCAGCTTTTTATACACAGGTAAATTGTCTTTGTTACAAGATTCTATTTTTATACAACTTTAATTGGCATTATTGCAGCTGTACATGTATTTGTAGGTATTACACTTGATGAATAAGATGAATCTACCTCCTCCTTTTGAAGAATTGGAAATGGAATTTCCTATGCTTAGGGAAGTGTATAATATGGAGAAATACAAAGGTATCTAAAAACAGAAACTACAGTTGACAGTTAATGTAATGTTACAAATGCTTTAAATGAAAGCATTTTTTGATTGCTCAATTAGTAAAACTTATCTGATTGATTAATCAATGCTACAAAGCATTTATAACGAGACTTTAATCCAGAATAATGAACAATAATCAGAAAAAAATTAAATTCTTTCTGTTTAGATATATTCCCTGAGCGAGTGAATGAAGAGGGATCAGAGGAAGAAGAGTCCGAATTAGAATCAGATGGAGAAGGTAATACTCGACCTCTGGAAGTTATCCCTGTTAAAAGAAAAAGGCCACAATCTACAAAACGTATAAAAATTCCAAAGTTTGTGAACCCTGCTAAACATATTGTGATACCTTCATCAACGCAAAAAGTGCTCAAGCCAGAAGATATGTTCGAATCTATTCAACGCGGAGAAACTAAAAATCTCAAGATTGAGTTAAAAACTCTCGACAAATCATTGGAAACAACATATGGTAATCGAGATAGTACTGTAACCATAGATGGTGGATTTGGTTTAATATTCCCAGCTAATAAAACTATTGAAGATGCAAAAAACAGTGAAGAGAATGCAGAAATGCCAAAAAATAAATTTATAACTTCAGAGGAATTGGCGACTAATAAGATCTCTGCTAACGATCAGAGATTGCTTCCAGTGTTCAAAAATTATCACCCGGGCAAACCTTCCAATCGCCTCTACATAAAAAATCTTACAAAGCAAGTCGAAATGAAGGATCTACATTATATTTATGAAAGATATGTTATTGCAGGATTAAAAGATGCCGAAAATAAGTGAGTATTTTGCTAGTATTATTGTTGCTATTTACAATTTATGTTGTCTTATAATTTCTTGATTGACATCTGTATTCTAGATATGATGTACGTCTTATGCAAGAAGGCAGAATGAAAGGACAAGCGTTTATCACTTTACAAAATACTGTACAGGCAAAAATGGCTCTCGAAGAAACGAATGGATATATATTAAAAGATAAACCTATGGTTGTGCAATTTGCCAAAACTAGTAAAAGTTAATATATACTTCTTTAATCTAATCTTAACTTATTTCATATCGTAATTAAAATGTTAATTTAAAGATTTTGCTTAGAAAACAAATTGTAATAAACAATGCAAATGCCCTTGCATCAGACTTAAAGTAGTTCTATGTCAGTTTTATTCAACAATTAACAATACCTATTTTATTTCATTTGAGTAAGCATCCAACATCATTTAAAATGTAAACTTTGGTAACGACTTGTATTTAAAGAATAACAAATCTTGCGATTCTTTAAAAGTCTCCATTGCAATTTATCTAAGCTAATAAATGTTAGAGGAACGGGACGAAAATATAATTGAATCAGAATGTCGATTAATATTTGTTTAAAGCTTTTAAGTAGTCACCACAGCCACATTGAATCGTGACATCAGAAGCGAGAAATGATATGTTAATTTTTATTACATGCCATTTATAAATAAAGACAATTTGAATAAAACAAAATGATGAGATTGCTTTAAAACATTTGCACAAATGGACAAAAACTGTGTTTATCCCCCCCCCTCTCCCTCCCCCGACAGTCAGTAAATAATCGTAAGTGATAAAGGCACGTGTAAGTGAAAATAAGCTATGTATTGAATAAAAGCACTTCATGCCTTTCATCACTTTTTATGATTATTTATTGACTGTCAGGGGGGATAAGCATAGTTTTCATCCATTTTTACAAATATTTTTAAAGCAATCTCATCATTTTGTTTTATCCAAATTGTCTTTATTTATAAATGCTATGTAATAAAAATTAACGTGATTACGTCATTATCATAATCATTATAAGATCAAAATATTGTTGAACGTGCCATTTTATATAACAAAATAGTAGGACAAATAGTCGTTAAATAAATATTTAACTTTCTTTTTTTACTCAAATAGTAAGCTGGAGCCAGCTTGCTGCCTTTTTACCAATCAGTAAAAAAAAGCTAAATGTGTACGACTATTTGTACTGCTGTTTTGTTACGGTAGTACGACATAAATACTAATATTTCTATGGGTTAATACTACACTTCCTTTACTGGCAACACTGAATTAGGTCTGCCAAGAATAAAGTATCCAGCGTTTTCGATACCTCGGCGAATATTTCATCGACTGTGCCTTCTGCATTAATCTGAAAAGAAATAATTAGTTTATAATTTGTAGGATACACGGTTGAGAATAAATGAAAAAAGTATATTACATATCTGAACTTACTCTCACAACTTTGTCTTTGTAATATTCGATAAGCTCGTTGTTTTTTACATTAAATATCTCGATTCTTTTTTGTATTGTCTCCTCAGTATCATCTGCCCTGTGCTGCACAGCAGCACGTCCAAGGAGTCTCTCTTTCATAGTATCATTCGCTACATCGAAGAAGAGAATTAAGTCGACAGGGCAAACCTGTGCAGCAACGTAATGATAATTTAAAGCAGAAGAGATATATATAATAGTAAAGAAAAAAGGGCTAGCTTACCTTTTCCTCGAAGAGAATTCCCTGATCCTTCTCACGAGGATAGCCATCGATAAAAAAGCCAGTCTTTGTGGTTCCTTCCTCATGAGCTTTATCCATCTGTTCCTTTATGAGCTCCAGCACAATGTCCTAGCGGAACCACATGATCTTCACACTGAGAAAAACTGGGTTTGTCGCGTAAGATACGCAATATATATTTCTCTTTTTATTTTTTGTTTCATTCTTTCGGCGCATACACAATTTCGATTTTCAGTCTTATATTTTTAATAATCATATTTATATTTGTTTATTACAAAATTTATATTATTTATATAATTAAAAAATTAATGTAAATGCAAGTTAATTAGTTCTTAAATGATAAAACCAATTAATGGAAATTTGCATATTACATACCGTTGGCACAAATAGTCCCTTGGACATCAGATCCTGAAGTGTCGCACCTCTTTCGCTGCCACTAGCAACTTCTGCTCTCAGTAAATCACCACTGCTCAAGTGAAGAAATCCATATTTTTCAATCATACGGTCACATTGCGTTCCTTTGCCGCATCCCGGCCCACCAATTATCCAAATTGTTTTCATCTTCCCTGTATTTTCCTCTCTCCACAGCAAACACTAAACTAAAAATGGTGACTATTTAAGTTTCCTTGAAAATCCAAAGGAAAAAAAACTAGAAGATATATGCAATATATACAATTTCAATTAAAATTGTAGACTCGCTCAAATGTAATTTCAAATACTTTTTTAAATAATAACTTTACAGATTTTTCAATTTTATTTTTTCACATATAATATATATTATACATAAATGACTGATAAATTCATTTTTTTTATATTCATCATTATATGTTAAAAAAACCATTCAGCATTTGAATGATTTTATTGAACCCTATATACATACTTTCCTTTTTTATATTCATCGTTGTATGTTTTATATTTGTATTTTACTTGTTTAATTATTATTTGTTTAACTACATTCATTTACATTTAAAGAATTTTTTTAATTTCTTGTGCGTATTGAAAATTCAAAAGAGCTTTCGACATCCTAAACAATGTGAACCCCGAGTAAAATTTCAAACGCGTATCGATTTCTCACACGATTGTCCCCCACGAGACGCGCTTGCGCCTTCAGAAAAGCTCGTTGACATTTCCGGTATCTCATCACCTTGAACTTTCTCCAAATGTCTCACGGGCAAAGTATAAAAAAAGAAATCGCATGTTCTCTCGATTTATTTTTGGTGTTACCAAATAAAATGAACACATTGAATCACGAACTTTGTGAAAGCTATTCTCATAAGCTTGTTTTCTAATTTAAATGGAAAGAGGTTGGAGAACAGGTTAAATTACAAAAACTGATTTCGAACACTCGCAAGAAATATTCTGACACAAACGACGATAGTTTTAGCAATATCGGCCGATTTCGAATACGATTTAACTCACTTCTCGTCTCCGTTAGATTCTGGTTCGAGGAAGAGAAAATAAACTGGCAACGATCTTGAAGCTTCTCGGTAAACCCGTTCGCGTATCGATTGTCGGAGATGTAGAGTTCAATGTAGAAACGTATGAGCGCGATAGAAGAGCGCGGGAATGACTGAAGAGCATTCGGCTCGATCAAGTCGTTTTCCGAGATTACGTGATAATAGAGCTGCGTATTACACAATATCATAGAAGACAGACCTATACAAATATAGTAACGCTTAAAAATAAACCTGTGGCGAATGTATGAGGATCCCGTCTGTGTTACGAAAGCTATAACTTATATTCTAGATCGCAATTTACGTAACCGAAATATTAGAATGAGCCTTCGCGTTACATGATTCCTAGAATTATGCAAATGAAAATTGTCGTTATGTTAATTAATGCGATTCGAGCAAGGCGTGTGAAAAAAGTTAACACATATTTCTCGTGTAAGAGATTGTAAAATATAAATTACGAAAAAATCATTCGTTTAAGTACTTCACTTCCTGGGTGCGACTAATTGTGGGTGTTGTATATCATATCGATGCAAATATTACAACTTTTTAGACACAATCTCCACAATCTCCCACATAGCGTAATCGAACACTAGACAAGATCAGTTTTTGAGAGGATAATTGTCGAGTATCTATATTTCAAGGATATGAGCTGCTTCCTGAAAATGAGTCATTTCCTGAAATCGCGATGCAAATTGTGAGGCGGGCGAAAAATTATATAAAGTCTGTGTTCCAAAATTCACTGCTAGCGCTAAAAATCTATAGTTTACGTGTGTATTATATATTTTTAGCACTGGCAATAAGTTTTGGAACACAACCATACTTACGTCTGTTCCTTCGCACGTTAGCAAATATTTCAAAACAGATCACGTGATAGAAATTGATGAACATCAAGAGTCAATTTTGATCACGTGATTTATTTTGACACTGAAAGTGAATGTTGAGTGTCAGCTTGAAAAAATACCTTTTCATCTTTCATTTTAGTCAGAGTATATTCACTTTTAGTCAGAGTATATCTTGTATATTTTGAAATGAAGTGAAAATTACACAAATATGCAAATTTAATAGAAACATTTATGATTTCATTGGTCATTATCTTGTAAATTTATAATTTTGACTTCGCTTTAAGATACATAATTGACAAAATCAAGTTTTGGAACGCACCTTTGATTGGCTATCTGAGATGAAAATTGGACAAAACTATTAGTAGGTGGGGGGAGGAGCACTATCGCAATTTTATACGATGCTCTAACCTCTCGAGAACGCATGTTTTTTGCTTGACATCATCGTCATCCTGTCGGCAATCGCGAAGCATTAAAAAATTAATTGGCGAATAACGCGTATGATAAGAACTTTTGGTTGAAAGAAGAAAGATTCCAAGATGGTAAGCTTTAATGCGAGAAACGCGAAAGTGTCATTAATCGCTATTAACTTTATTCATGTCGATCTCATCTTCAACTGAAACTGACTTTCGAGACGCCTCATTATCTCGTGTCTCGCTTTTATATTTAATATTTGTTCTTCGCTTTTTATGATCACTCACTGCTTTAACGTCATGTTCTCTCATGGCAAGGAATACCTCACCAAAGAGATTATTCAGATATCTCGCAGCTTTTGCGACTCGTCGCAATCGTCATGTAGTCGGCTCTCTGGTCTGATTTTATAACCTTATATGGAAACTTATTTCACGCTGAATCCTCCCCAGAAGAATTTGAATAAAAAGCTAAAATTCGGAAAATAGGATGTCCTAAAGATACTTTTTTAAGAATTGTGTAAAAGATATAAGATGTTTTGACGTTATTTGAAGTTATTCTTGTTTATTGATTCCAACAATCTTATATATCCATTTCTTCCAGGCAAATTTAATTTTTAATTAATTTTATTCCTCATCTTTTCTCAATTCTTAAAACTAGAAAGAGAGAGAAAAAATAAGTTAAACCATGATTAAAGTTAATCTATATTGATAGAAATGGACATTAATGCATGATGTAGAATGTAGATCTTCGAATGATGAAGATTCTGATCTTATCGTTTTTTTTATCGTTCAATAACTTTGCTTCAATTACTTTACAATTTATCTTTAATAGGAAAATACACGAGGATATCTATGTACTTAAGTTGAAATGATGTAAATGTATCTATCATTGAATTTTTCTCTTATTGATTAAATAGCAACCTCAAATAATCCTACTGAAGGAAGGTACGGATACGTCTCAGGGAAAGCAACAAGTTATATCCAATATAAATGCATGCCAGATAGTCGTGGATGCCGTTAGGACCACTCTAGGTCCTCGCGGTATGGACAAGCTCATAGTCGATCAAAATGGAAAGGGTACTATATCCAATGATGGTGCTACCATCCTGAAATTATTAGACATCATTCATCCTGCTGCTAAGACTCTTGTGGATATTGCAAAATCACAAGACGCTGAGGTAACAATTATTTTGTATTTATTAATATTGCACTCTCTGAAAACAATGGCAATATTTAGGCCGACGTGTTTTTTTTATAACATGTCGACTTGGAATAACGCAATAAGAATAACGTTATACTGGCAAGAATTCAGAGAATATCAAATCTAGAACGTATAGACTGACAATTTCTTAAAGATTTGTGATTGTTTCACAAGCGTTCAAACAAAATAACTTTATGAAGATAAAATAGGGTCAATAAAGAAAAAAGAAATTATTGATTGAATTCTATTATTTAACAGGTTGGAGATGGTACAACCAGTGTAGTTTTGTTGGCAGGAGAGTTTTTGAAACAAATGAAACCATTTATAGAAGAGGGCGTACATTCACGTATAATAATCAAAGCTCTTCGTCGCGCGCTTCAAATAGCTAAAGATAAAATTAATGAACTAAGCGTCAAATTAGACAGACGCGACATGGACGAACAGATTGAGCTTCTGGAGACATGCGCAGCCACAGCTATGAATTCCAAGTTGATATATCAACAAAAGAATCATTTCAGCGAATTAGTTGTCAAGGCTGTCATGAAGCTAGATGAATTACTTCCTCTTAATATGATTGGTATTAAAAAGGTAGGCATACTTGATCTTATATTTTATGAAAGATTTTAATATGCTGGCGTAATTAATTTTTGAGTAACATATTTAGGTTTCTGGAGGTGCGCTGGAGGATTCGGAACTAATTGAAGGAGTGGCCTTCAAAAAGACCTTTTCATATGCTGGATTTGAAATGCAACCGAAAAAATATGAGCAATGCAAGATTGCATTACTGAACATTGAGCTGGAATTGAAGGCCGAACGGGACAATGCCGAAGTGCGTGTGGACAATGTGTCAGAGTATCAGAAAATTGTAGATGCGGAGTGGCAGATTCTCTATGATAAGCTCGATCAGATTCACAAGAGCGGTGCGAAAGTAGTATTGTCCTCGTTGCCGATCGGTGATGTCGCAACGCAATATTTTGCAGACAGGGACATGTTCTGTGCCGGTAGAGTACCTGACGAAGATCTCAAGAGAACGATGAAGGCATGCGGTGGTGCAATCTTAACAACGGTGCACGACATAAAGGACTCTGATCTTGGAAGTTGTCAAACTTTCGAGGAAAAGCAGATCGGTGGCGAAAGGTAAATTAAATGATATCCATCATTCAACAATATCGATCGATATAAGTCGATCTGACGTGATTTATAATTGTATCTTTAGATTCAACTTCTTCTATGAATGTTCGCGAGCGAAGACATGCACATTTATCCTGCGTGGAGGCGCGGATCAATTTCTAGAAGAGACGGAGAGATCCCTTCATGACGCGATCATGGTCGTTAGACGCTTGATAAAAAATGATGCAGTGGTTGCTGGTGGTGGTGCCATCGAAATGGAACTCTCCAAGACTTTACGCGATTATTCGCGTACTATTGCTGGAAAAGAGCAACTTTTGATAGGAGCAATAGCGAGAGCTCTCGAAGTTATTCCGAGGTATGTTTACTTTAAGGTAACATTCAATACGTTATCCTTAAGACAGAAATTTCACTTTTTAGAGAGAGATTCATTTAAAAAATTTTTAAGTATATATTATGTTTTTATTCTTTAAATTTTAAATCCTTTAAGGACAGCGCCATTTATTTACTCTGTTACCTTCGGAATTTTTTTTTTTCACAATGAAAAAAGTATCTAAAATGGAAATAAAAATTTTTCACTATAAACTTTTTATATAATACAACTTTTATATAATATTATAGAGGAGCAAAAATTGAAAAATTTTTCACTTGATAGACGACTGCTCGTTTAGTGCTTCAAATATATTGTATATTGTATATACATAAATGTTTACAAGATGTAGTAATTAATGAAACGTATCGGTTTCAGGCAATTATGCGATAACGCTGGATTTGACGCGACGAATATCTTGAATAAATTGCGCCAGAAGCATCATAAAGGTTTGCAGTGGTACGGCGTTGATATAAATTCAGAGAATATCACGGATAACATGCAGTACTTCGTCTGGGAACCGGCAATAGTGAAGATCAACGCATTGACTGCCGCTACGGAAGCCGCCTGTCTCATCCTTTCTGTCGATGAAACTATCAGGAATCCTAAGAGCAGCCAAGATGGCCCGCAACCTCCAATGGGACGTGGCATGGGCAGACCGATGTAATCTGTCTGTCCACTTAATTTCATCAAAACTAGAGATTCTATAACATAGTCTGATCACGAGCGATTTTGTCAAAATCCTCCGAGACAGAAAAGTACTCTCTAAAACTTTTAGAGTGAATATCACTCTTTCAAGATTGGCTCAATTTTCACTCTTTAGAGTGAAATTCCAGTCCAAAGAATAGTAGAGAGTAGATATCATTTCTTCTTATATGTATGTATTGTACTATTTCACTCTAACTTATACTGTTTCACTCTATGACTTTAATTATGATTATAGAGTGAGATAGTATATATATATAAAGAAGAAATTATATATATCTTTCTTTCATATAGTTTTGACAAAATTGCTTGTGATCAAATTAGAATATTGGGTCTCTAATCAAGACTAACTATAAGAGAACTATGTAATGTGAAATGAAAGCATAGTTTATAAATGCGAGCATTATGTCGCATCTTTGCAGCCTTTTCTCTCGTCATCTTTTGTACATGCTAATATTTATAACGAATCACAATGAATTGACAGATTAATTTTCTGTTTAAAATAAAATCTTATTGTTCCTTAGATATGCAAAAGCACCTGTATTCACGAAAGTTTGCATAAATGTTAAGTGTCCTTAATTTTTTCCATCTATATTTACATCTTCTTACCAAATCATCGAAATTCTTAAATTCTCCATCCCATTTTTCTTTCAAATGATCGAAATTTTTAAGCGGATTTTCGTACAATCGATTCGATTTCTAAAATTTCTACAGGATGTTCCAAAATTCGCGCATTTAGAGTGCAGGACATGATACTTATTTGTGCTAAAACAACAATTTTCCTTTTGCAAAATTGCATCTAACAAGTAGTTTTTGTAGAAGAATAGGTGAAGTTACACGAATAAAGGCAAAAATTATTTAATTGAATGTAATTTTACCGAAAACAGTCGTTTGTTTTAGCACAAAAAAACAACTTTTCCCTTTAGTAAAATTGCGCCCGATAAGTTTTTGCGGAAGAGCAGGTTGAAGTTAACAAATAAATGCAATTATCGGATTATCACAATTTTGCTAAAGGAAAAAATTGTTTTAGCATAAAGTGTTATGTTCTGTACTCCGAAAGCGCGAATTTTGAGACATCTTGCTATGTAGCTATTTAATTGTTGCATGAAGTTTAATATTATTAAAAGAAAATAATTCGATTTGAATGATAAATATTCTCATTTCTTCAATTTTTTAATCTGTCATTCCTAGAATCGTTTGTAGAGGCGCTAATTACTTCTTCTGGACAAGATGGCCACTACTCCTTCGATGAAGTAAATTCGGCTCTTGAGATTCAAATATCGCGGACTGTTGCAAAACAAATTAAAAGAAGAATGTATAATTCTACAGAAGATCTCAAAGAATACTGCAAATTAAGTTTATTTTTCCGTATATAGATTCGCTTATAAATTCTTTGAGCATTAGATTTTCTGAAGAAAATACAAATGTTTTCAACTATTTTCATTTATATCCTTCCACATTCAAAACTCGTGAGCAACGTAATCAGTTGTTGAAGATTGATAAGAGTAGTGACTTATTTAATGAAGGTATTGTATGGCACAAAATAAAAAGGACACTGATATCTACACTGGACGACATATTTACTGCTGCTAAATTTGTATTCAAAATTCAAGCTGTGCTTAAATCGCTATCATTGCCTGTCGCGGCAGTAACAATAGAAAGATCATTCAGCATGGCGAATTTATGGCGAATTAAGGCATGGTTGCGTTCAACAATGTCTGAATCCAGACATTACAATTAGTGGCCTTAGCATACTAAGTATAAAACTAAAACAGAAGTTTTTGAAACAGTTATAAAAAATTAAATTTTTTTATGAAAGTGCCTTTTTAAGAATCAAAGGAGTATGTAAGCCTAGATGTATTACATAAAAATTTTTCTCAGAATTTTTCATATAATTTTTAAGATAAATTTCTATATAATTTTTCAGAATTTCTATATAATTTTATAACTCACATTTTTTATATATGTTAATTATAAAATATTGTAAGATTTCTAAAATTTTTTATAAGTTTAATTTCTGATGAAATATTATAAATCTAAAAAATTAAGGAATGAGAAATTTCAGAATATTTCAAAATTCACTTGTACGAAAAATTCTGAGAAAAGATATAAATTTTCCGAATATTTCTGAGTATTTCTGAAAAATGTTTCAATTCGAATAAAAATTATGAGAAAAATTTTCACCAGAATTCTTTATTAAATTATGAAATATATAGCTATATAAATAAAATTATGAAATATTGCCATACCACTAACCGATCGAGTTCGAAATGAATGGAAGGGAGAGGGAGGGGACATCGAACTCCTGCTTTGACCAGCTTTCACTACGATCCGTTTGGTGGCCTTGTCTAGTTCTGTCGACCGTCGGCGTTCTGTCCACGCGTCTTTGGCCTCATCAACATTGTGATCAAATCGTGCTACAATTATAATTAATACTCTATAGCGAGGTCAATGCCAGTTACGGCGACAAGAGTGATGGAACAAGCAGTGACGATTATAGATGACAACGCGATGGCCACAATCTCGTAGTCACAGGTGTAAATACGAGATTCCTTTTTTCTCTCCCCTCCAGCTCATCTTCTTCTATCGTTCAGCCGGTGCGCGTCCGACGTCCGTTCACCGTGAGACGCCGTGTGAGACATGTCACATCCTCCAAGACCACGATAACGATGGCATCGCTCGACGGGATTAAATCACGTTTCACACATGCCGGTGACGAGACCGAATGGATCCCATTATCGCTGACATTGGTAGAGTATCCGCAAGGTCAGTACGAAAGCACGGCGTTTCTTATTGTCAGTATCCCGAGTTTTCATCTCTTTACTTCGTTACCGATTGTTTTACACACTGCCATGATCATGTAGATAAAACTTAGCCAGGCGCATTTATTCATCATAATATTTAATTATATGCCAATGTTTATAGAATTTATAGAAATTCTTGTTATGTATTGAAATACTGAAGAATTTGTGAAATCGTTTTGGATAAAAAGTTGTCAACATATTCTTATTCAAAATATAAATAATAAGGAGCATACAGCTGTAATGCAAGATATCTTAATGCAAGATCTTAAGGGAAAATCATATATTAAAAAATTTTTAATATGATAAAGTAGATATTTCAAGTCAGGTCAAGTCTTGATCATTATCAGTACAATAAAATATAAAACGATGTGTGTGTTTAGAAACATTAAAAAGAATATTAACAATTATTCGCTAGTCCAGAATTAATGATGACAAATTTACATTTGCTTATGAAACGAATTGACAATATTTTAAGTTCAGAATTGAAGATGACAAATTTCGCTTATGAAACGAAATTTTATTGCGATATAGATTCCTTGTTACTTGAAACTTTGTGAGACTTCGTGTGAAAAATATAATAATTGTTAATATTCTTTTTAATGTTTGTAACATTGTTTTATATTTTTTGAAATGTCTACTTTATTATATTAAAAATTTTTTAATATATGATGACTTTCACTTAATCTTGCATTGTAGCTCCTTATTATTTATATTTTGTATCTTTAAGCCACCTTTAAAAAGTTTTTCAAAAATATGCTTATCAAACTATTTAATTTATACTACTAAGCTTTGGATATTCAATCTTTTGATGAAATTTAAGAAAAGACTGTGTATTTGAAATTATAAAAAAATATCTGTTTTTGACAATAATGTACGTTCATAAATTTTCAGGGGATATCTTTGGACAGTTTTTGGCTGTAATAAGTTTGATGCCCTTTGCCATTATAACTGGCATCATTACATTGATACTTTTTAGGAGGGATTTACATACTGTAAGTTAATTGTAATAATACATATAAATCAATTGTAATAACTCATATAGATTTAATTTATGACTCGCAAATGTAACTTTTTATTTAATTATAGATTGTACTTTTTATCGGAGTCAGTATCAATGAATGTATAAATTATGTATTAAAACACACGATTCGTCAAGCAAGGCCGATGAAGAGAGATAGCTTGTACGCCGAATATGGCATGCCGTCTACACATGCACAATTTATGTGGTTTTTTGCTGCATACGCAACACTTTTTATATACTTTAGGTAATGAAACATCACAAATAATTTCACATATCACTCGCTCTTGTTAACTCACTCATATGTTACTTTTCTTCCAGGTTAAATTACAACTGTACGGTAACTGAGAGAGTTTGGCGGACAATAGTAGCGATAGGATGCATCGTCACAGCTTTATTGGTAACTTACAGCAGAGTGTATCTGTTGTACCACTCCAACACCCAAGTAATTTGGGGTACATTAATTGGAATTATACTGGGATTAGCGTGGTTCATAATCATGCACATGATCCTGACACCGTTTTTTCCTATAGTAGTTTCGTGGTAAGTATCGGAAAATGGCGTAATAGCGATAATGGTTGCATTCAGCAGAGAAAAGTTTTGCAACTGTTCTAAAATTCTTTAGTATGATATTGGCCTTGTCCATAGTTCCTCATTAGATCTAAATGTATAAATCAATAATATTAAAGAGTTTTACAACAGTTACAAAGCTGCTTTCTCTGATGACTACTGCTTAATAATATCATTCATATTATTCTAATCTTTGTTATTCTTCTATTCTTCAGGCGAATATCAGAGTTTTTATTGCTGCGTGATACAACGCTGATCCCTAATGTCTTGTGGTTCGAGTACACAAATATTCGTACGGAAGCTCGGGCACGAGCGCGAAAGTTATCGGCAATTGGGAGATCGCATTGACAACCAATGATAGTATCGGCTAGTAAGCCGATAGCATATAATAATGCCTTGATAACGAACGACTCAAAACATTAAATTAACATTCCTACAATTGATTGCGTTAGAGGATTAATGCAAACACGTTTGAAATATTCAATCCTCTTATCAGAGACAATTTAAGTTTCACAAATTCCAATATAAACGTGGAACCGATTATGAAATGATCGTCATAGCAATGTGATGCATCATCATTCAATATTGTCGTTATTATGATAATTATTGTCTATTACTAATATTAATACGATAATATTAAGCTGTTTTTAAAACGAGAAATAATTGGAGTACGGCGCCGTCAAAGCTGTGGCGCAAGTGCGTATTAATTTGCGATTGCTGGAAGGATATTGCTGGGAAGGAAAAATAAGAAAAAATAAATAATACGATCGTCACGCGTGTTGTAATAGATTGCTGGCATGGTCGAGATTATTAAAGTCATCAAATGCGTTTGCACGTTCAAGCACGATTGTATTATATTCTTTTTAAGGTCTCGCAAATTGTTCTAAGGTACCGTTTTGTACCAACTCCCAAGAGGCATGTATCGCCTGTATGCTAGATTCTTTCTCCATGTGTTCTTAATAATTAAGTAAGGAACGAAATAATGTGTGAGATGTATGCAATGTTTAGTTAAATAAAACTAGAGATTCGGAAACAATCAAGAGGAAGCAACTACGAGAAGAAGTATCGATTCTTTCAATAAATCTGTTTCTGAATGAGCATGCAAGTGTTTCATCAGTGTATTATTATATGATGTTTCGCAGCAATTCATTCCAGCATATTTACGAAAATTGAAATATTCATTCGATACATATTCATTGTACTTGTACATTGTACAAGATATACATTTTTTTTTAGAAATGTAAGAGGAAGATCAGACTGGAGTACAACGGAGCATTATAAAAATTGTTGAGTTAATAGAATTGATTGTATTAGACATAAAATTGTAATACAACGTTGTCTGACATGTTTGTATTCCAGGCGCGAATCTTGTTCATTGAATCATCATTTATGAGATTACTGCCTGAGGATCATCATATCAGTCTTTTTCTATTTTTTTTTTCCAGAGTTAATGGTAATGTTTTAAAAAATTTTAATTTCTCTCTCTCGAGCAGGGACGTGTGAAGATAGCATTAATAATTAGTCGGATAGAAGTTAGCGGGCGAATATATATAGCTGTTATTATGTATGATATCTTTTTTCTGAGGAGGAGGTTTGCATTTTGTTAATGGAATTCAATAAACTGCACATAAGCAGTGCATCGAACGGGTTTTGTGAAAATCTTGTATAGAAAAGGAGTCTCATTTCACGACTTTGATTACATTTAATAAATATATTGCCACGTGACAATAATTTCTTTCAACAAAATTAAAAACCATTAAAAATATCGCATGTATATGTACATTTTGAAAATTATAGATAATGATACATAGCACGCTGTATCATGTGATATAGTTTTGACAGACAAATACAACGATCTTGTGTTCATTTATTTTAATTGAATCGATAAACAAAGTAATTTGCAGATTAACCGATAGGCATGAGGCACGAATATCTAGACACGATATGCCTGATTGAAAATTTCTAGTACCTCTAGATTCCGGAAGTTGCTGAGGCATTTAATGAATCCTACGACAAAGCACAGGGAGCGTGGGAGACACAAAAAGAAAGAGAAAGAGGAGAGTTGGGTGTTTGCTTGCTAGGAAGAGTGCTCGATCGCGTGAAAGGTCTAATTCGTGAGGATGGATTTCAACGTGAAGAAGCTGGTGAAGGATGCGGGAGCCGCTCTAAGCAGGGTTGTGCAGGTGGGAAAATCCTCCTTTTTTTTCTCCGTTCTATCCGGAGAAAGTCTGGGATCCGCGTCGAGGAAACACGACGTCAAACGCATTTCGAATCCGTTTTCGGCGTTTGTCACCGTTGACATTCAACGTCCAAAAGCGATGATTGAACGCGTTTGCACGTCATTGGACGGCTTCTTTGGCCGCTCCTCGTTCTCGTCGAACTGGAGTCCATGTCCAATATCATCTCGTTTAACCTAGATCCTGGTCTTGTCTCGACGTGTAACGTCGTCAGTCGATACCAATGACGCTACTCTTTAATCAAATGAAAACGCGTCATCTTCCTCTGATGCTATATTAGCATCGCAATAATGACGCGGACTTTGAATGCGAATCGTAAAATCATATTTGTTCATTGGCAACTATATTTTAAGAGCATTAGAAATACTATATATTGAGAACGTTGCTATATATTAGAAACGTTAGAAATTGCCAAGAAAATTTAAGATTATTATGTTTGCTCTCTCACATCTCTCAGATGACAGAAGAGACACTGGGTACTTCAGAAAAAACTGAATTAGATGCGCATTTGGAACACCTAGCAGAAAGAGGAAATGCCACCAAAACATGGACGGAAAAGATACTGCGGAATATGGAAGCTGTGCTTACTCCAAATCCTGGTATTCAATTTGAATTAATTAGATTTGAATTTTGATAAAAAATCGATTGTCAATCCTTTAACATTATTTAATAGAATCTTCTATATGTATATTTCATCATTAATTCTAAAATGATATATTTTGCAGGTAATAGGATTGAAGATTTTTTTTATGAAAAAATTGATAAGAGGAGACCTAATAGGTTGAGTAATTTGGAATATGTAGGCACTGATATGATAGAAGCTGGAAATGACTTTGGTCCAGGGATAGCTTATGGTTAATGTCAAATATATTCTCACAAATATACACATATATGATGGAAGAGAACTTGATGTAAGATTTGATTTTAGGTAGCGCATTAATAAAAGTCGGCCAATGCCAGCAGAGATTGGGACAGATCGAAAGGGACTTTATAGGAACTGCCGCCAATTGTTACATACAGCCGTTGAGGAAGTTCTTGGATGGAGAAATGAAAACCGTCAGCAAAGAAATGGCGATATTGGAAACCAAAAGGTAAAAATCACTTATCCCTATTGTATATACTAAAAGTCTTAATAATTAATCATGTTAAATGATTTTAATATAGATTGGACTTGGATGCATGTAAAAATAGAGTAAGGAAAGCGAGGAGCATGCTGGGTCAACAGAGTGTAAGTATCGTTAATTGTCAATATCATTTAAAAATTGTTCTATACGTTTACGATGTGTTTTGTCCTCCATACTGCTGCGATTTATAGGAGTCCGGCATATCACCCGAAGTATTGCTTGATCAGGTATTAATGCAATCGATAGTTTCGCTTGTTTTCTCAATTCAGAGAAATCCAAATCCAATGCGATCGCATTAAAGATTTTTATGGCTACCATTTAGAAATATGTATTAAATTTTATAGATATTAAAGTGCTAATGTTCTTGTTACGTTTTACACATTATCATAATAGTCTCATAATCTGTATACACATAAAAGCAAAAAAACATGGTAGTAACAATTGTTGAATCGACACATGTGAAGCGACACATAATCTTTCTTATGATATGGATCAATAATTATGGATAGCTACGTCTCATAGCTACAATCATTTTAGTTTCCTGACTTCATCTTGGATAGCAGATACTAAAATATATATATACAGAAAACAATAAATAAAATGTATATATTGCTCACTCAGGCAGAGAGGGAGTTAAGGGTAGCGCAATCAGAGTTTGATCGACAAGCAGAAATCGTGAAATTGCTGCTGGAAGGTGTCTCAAGCTCACAGGCCGGACATTTGCGATGCTTACACGAATTTGTAGAAGCGCAAGCACGTCATTACGCGCAATGCCACGCCGTCATGCAAGACCTACAGCGTGACCTTGCCGGGTAAGTTGATTGCTTTTACCACTTTTTGGCTTTCTTTTTTCTTTTAAAAATATTCTATCTATCTACTCTATTCAACCTGTATTTGGCACGTTATTGTCCTCGTGCAGCGTATTGTTATTGCAACATTTCTGTACAGCTATCCTACTTTATGGTGATCCGAGTGAGTAATGTTTGACAAACCTTGAATGTTAATGAGTATGTTTAGATATCGATTCGTAAACTCCGCTTCTCCTTATAGCAATCGCGGGCATAGATTTGGACAAAAAGATACGATGAAATTTTTCATGATAAAAATGTCTCACTGCACAAAAGATGTAATTTTGATGGTTTGACGAACATTACCTGTTATAGCTGGTTTCAACAACATTAATTAATTTTAACCTTTAATCGACTGACAGTAGAATTGAGGTTTTAAGATTGTTTGACCTCGGTGAAACCGTTGTGTGATCAATTATACCAGATCTAATGCCGACATGATTTAATTGCTTCTATATCAGCATCCTGTCCTGAATATTGTAACAATCGCTATAGTAATAGATGTAAATTATTTTTTTATTATCTATTTAATTACTCCTTGCTTCCTCGGCCTTCGTACAATCTGTTGGAGCGTGTTCTCTCCCGCTACTTTCTATCTCTGCTTGCACGATTGGTAATTGCAGGGCGCGTCAACCGAGCCCTTTGCTGAGAGTCAACAGCGAGGAAGTGATCGAGCTAAATCCTTCGCCCACTCTCTCTCAAAATTCGTCCGTAACTGCCGGATCTACCGCTTACGTTACCGCCACATTCGACACTGATACCAGTAAAATTTAGTTTTCAACTCTTCGAATATTGACGAGTCATTACAAATTTCGAATCCAGTTGGCAATTCAATTAACGGATCTACATTACTTATCACGCAATTTTCCCACTTTAGCGACGTTCGTTCAAGTTATTACACGTACACGTACACGTTAAAAAGCTTGATTTCGATTGTCGCTGCAGACTTGTTCCCTATCAATAAATACTCTATAATGTTGTATAATTGTACATGCAATTGTATATTTAGATAAATAGGACGGATAAAATATCTTTCTCGATAAATTTCTTTGTGAACGATTTACGGCGATCAGTGCGGTTTACATACCTTATCTTCATCTTCTTCTATACTACTACCTCTTATTATTCTTGTATTACCTTTCAAAAACAATTGCTTTAGATCGCCGTAACTCGGCCGAGAATGGCCATAATGGCATCAAAGAGAAATTAATTCTGATGCGCCATGTAACTAAACAACGACATAAATGTAGACACATATCACGCTTTTCTTGTTTTTATACTAGAATGTTGATAATCTGCCTGTATTATGTACTGCGGGGGAAAGAATAAATTTTTCCATTCTTTCCAAGATATCGGAGAATATCGGGGTGAACCATGTAACAATAATGCATGTAATTGAACCAGTAGAATTGAAAACACACATGCCCGCAAAAGAACAAACTAATTTGCCGAATAAAAAATGTCTTTAATGCAAAATTCGATCTTTTTAAATTGCATGCATACTGATCCAATTCATCACAATCAAATATTTATTATTTCGCTCAATGTCAAGTAACGATGTAGAGTGGTGAGTGTGTGCCTGATTATAAACGTGAAACGATATTTCAATATATTCACGTTGTATGGCAGTGTATGATCCTCGTAAAAAGTCGCTTATAAGTTCAGTTGTGTCTCCTACCCTAATGTTTTCCTCGTACACGAGTTTATATTATAAATAAGATTATAGCACTATAAATTCACTTATCGTTTACCTACCCAGCCTATCTGGGGGTCCCTATTACACCACCCCACCAGCCACCACCAACGCACTAGCCGAGAATGATCAGGACAGAGCAAGAGTGTTGTGCAATTACGACGCGAGGGATCCTAGTGAACTAAGCGTCATGCAGGATGAGGTAACGAAGTTTGTGATTTAGGTACTCAACAGCATGTTTGGCGATGTCTCGAACGAAGGGCATGAATCTGTAGTCGGATTAAGTTACGGTATTGTAAGGTCACCTACTTATAGTCTTTTTTTTAATCACTGTATAAATATGTATTGTAGAGAGATTTTCTTTTGTATTTCCTTCGGACCATCGTGTAAGACTCGTTTTAGGCTTAAATCTTTCGGGACTGTCGCCGATTTTCGATTCTCCTAAACTCTGAGGAAAAAATTTATTCTCGACGCGTCCCCGTCCCGAAAGGATTAAGATACTGTCCCGAGATGTTGAACTTCTCTTAATACGCGTTATAGAGTTAAATATTTGTTATTATAAGTACACATTTCAAATCGCGAGACGCTCATATATATATATTAACTTGCATAACTTTAAGAGCTCTCTGTTATACTCTGTTAATACTAACAACATTGTACTGATGCATTTATTTTCAAGTAGCTAATAATGTTGTTAACTTGCAAGATATTAGATATTATTCTCGAAAGAAAGCTTGAAAAATTCGTATTCTCGTGTATTGTCAGAAAAATAAAAAATGCCGAAACTTACTATATTACTCCTGCAATGCATTAATATCAATACAAAAACAATTGGGAAAATCATTTTTGGATACACAATAAAACGGAAAATAAGGACAGTGATAACTTTTAGCAATATTAATAATACATAATTTGTTTTGCAAAGTTTCGAGAATATCTAAATATGAATTCAACAATCCTTTAAAAAAATAATTTCTATCGATATTCTTACGAATTGCAAAATATAATACGAAATATCGATTAATCAAGTAATTCATCTTAAAAAAAAAAAAAAACTATCTTCATAAGATTAGCAGTTATATCTGTATCCTAATTGTACACATTGATTTGTGCATGCTAGACATATATTGTAATTTTCAATTAGTTTGAATTTACGTGCGCTTTGTTACATTTTTTTTTTAATCAATGTGTCGTTAATATCACATATTAGTTTCACGTTTTCTCTGCTATAGATTTGTAAGATAACAAGAATACAGGACACATCGCGAACGTCTAGAATCATAAACGTACTCGTGCGTGACGAGTTATTGTATATTTATTCAAATTTCATTTGTTGTGCATGTTCAAGAAATGCCTATCGTTTTACTTTGTTACGAGCATTTTATTTATTGTGTCACGACTATCGTATTTTTCATGTATTGTTTTGTACGCTTATTTCGATGTGTATCTATAGTGACGCTATATATAATGCGTGCCTGTATATTATAATCAATACGATGTATTAATTAGATTGTGTATAAAGTTATACTTAATAAATTGAATATCCTGAGAAAAAGAAAGACAGGAGGTATATATGTGTTTTTTCTAGGTAATCGGTATTTACAAAATTCCCGACGACGATGATTACTTCATGGGAATTAGAGGCAATCAACAAGGAAAGGTGCCCAAAGTATACGTGGAAACACTTATAATACATCGTTAATGCACTTAGAAGCTATCGTCTATTGTCAATTGCATTTAGAGTCAATTTAGCGCACTGCTCTCTCGCGAAGTTTTATTTTCAGCTTGAATTAGTCGAAATAATGGCTATCTTACTTGGCTTGAAAAGTGATTCGTTATTTCAGGACCAAGAGATTAATCCCAATTTAATTAAATAAATCACTAATCTATGACTAAAGCATACAACACGATGGAATTATTCTTGTATTCAACACTTGTGCCTCTTGACCGTTATGGTTTTTCTTTTCACAATTGACCAAGTGGTCGAAAAAAAACATTTATCGTTTAAAGATTTATTATTAATAGTACATAATATATATATATAAAAGTTTACTTCTTTTTCGACACACCGACCGTGCGTCCACGACGACCTGTAGTCTTGGTGTGCTGACCACGTACACGGAGACCCCAGTAGTGACGCAGCCCTCTGTGAGCACGGATTTTCTTCATCCTTTCCAAGTCCTCACGGAGCTTAGAGTCTAAGTTGGCACTCGTGAGCTGCAAAATAATACAAAGTTTTCAAGATATCTTGTGACTACTAACAATTACATAAGATTACATGTATATAATTTGATCTCTGTTGCACTCATACTTGTTATTCGATATAGTAAGGAATACTATAAAGCAATAAAAATGTACAGCAGTGCAGTTGCTATTGCACAATCTACCAGCTGAAAGTACAATGAACATATGCACGATCAGTCGTGAATTTGTGCAATGGAATTTTCACGATGTATCACAATAATAGATAAATGATTGTTATCCAAGTCATCATTATATCTTTATGTCAGTCGAATTTCAATAAATTATTTGGATCTAAAATTCCATGTTCGAGAAACTTTTCTCTAAATGTATGATTTTATATTTTTCAACAATAAAGCATGTGTTTCAGAATGTGATTCTTTTTTTTTTTTTTTTTTTTTAAAGAAACAGATGCATACCTGTGAGTACTTTCCATCAACGATGTCCTTCTGTCTGTTGAGGAACCAATCAGGAATTTTGTATTGCCTGGGATTAGCCATAATGGTGACAATTTTTTCAACCTAAAAGCATTTTGGATACGTCAGTATTTTTAGGATGTTTCATAAATGTAGAACGGCTAAATTTACTTCTTCCTCCGAGCATTCTCCAGCTCGTTTGTCCAAGTCAATGTCTGCTTTCTTCAAGACGATGTTGGCATAACGCCGACCAACACCTTTGATCGCGGTCATAGCAAACATGACTTTCCTGTTGCCGTCGATGTTCGTGCCCATGACACGAAGAATGTGCTGGAACTTCTCAGGAATCACGAGCGACTGGAAAACAAGAGCATGATTATGTATACACGCGAAACTAACCTCAATCACGAGGCGCGACAAATCGCGAACAGTTAAATGAATTTTTGACCGCTGAATGGAAATCGTCGAATCTTTGCGATCATCGCGAAATATCATGAAGCACGCTCAACAAACAAAAAACTTGAATTCGCGAAATAAGCCCGCCACATAACCTCAAAACGTCGGTTGATCGTTTTTTTCGCGACATTCGTTAAAATATTTCGAAGATAAATTCAGAAACGACAAATTTATCATCTTATTTGAGTGTTTGATGCGTATCACACAAGATTTCTTCGAAAAAAATTGGATTTCAGAAGGAATTCGCATGACACTCACCATCTTGCCGTAAAACTTGACACCGAAAGACGGAAATAAGATAGGAATGGAGATTCATAAAACCGGAAACGACCGCCATGTTAGAGCTCCAAGCTTTATATATCGATTGAAAATGACTAGAGAGGTTTCTCTCTGATTGGACGCGTTTTTTCGACGGCGTGATGCCGTCGAAAAATCTCTCGTACACTACCGCCAGTACATCCATTTTCAGTTTAGGAACTACGTGACTACATACATTTTCTGACACTATCGATAAAAATCGTATCTTCGAAAGTAGATGCGGTTCATCTTTGTAGTAAATCCTCGGAACAGAAGCGTACCGACTATCCATAAGAGGGACAATTTAATGGTTTTGAACGAAAAAATTTCTTAAAGCACTGACAAGATAAATTTTATTCAGATGCTTTAATACAGCCAGTGATAATAATAATTCTTTAAATTTATATCTTCGTAACTTATCGATAATAAAAAAATGTACCTAGGGTCGGTAAACTTGGTATCTCATATATCGATTAGCAAAATTTACTTAGCTTATAAGTTATTAAGTTAACTAAAGATGTCGCCACCAATTGAAAGTATGGCCGATATGCATTAGTGTTTCTATATAGTGGAGCTAGTAATATCTTAAGATTCTCAACTATAATAATTAATATCTTAACGCTAATACAGCTTTCTAATGTGAATTATAGATTCGTCCAGCTTTTTTTATATTTCGCATCGATAATAACAACATGAAGTTGTATATCATATGTGAGTTGCAATTTTAACATTTTGGAACTATAATTCATATACTTCTTAGCTTTTGGATAACATATGAAAATTTTTCTCAGAATTTCTCTATAATTTTATAAGTTTCTCACATTTTTTATACGAATTGAAACATTTCTCAGAAAATCTACATCTTTTCTCAGAATTTTTCATATATGTTAATTATGAAATATAGTAAGATCTTTAAGATCTTTTTTTGTAAGTATAATTTTTGATGAAATGTTACAAATCTAAAAAATTAAAAAATACTTTTTAAAAATTATAGGATGAGAAATTTCAGAATATTTCAGAATTCACTTGTATGAAAAGTTCTGAGAAAAGATGTAAACTTTCCGAATATTTCTGAGTATTTCTGAAAAATGTTCCAATTTGTATAAAAATTATAAGAAAAATTTTCATCATGGCAAATATAATAGCTTGAAATAAGAAGTCAATTTACAGTAGTATATGCTTATGTATATACTTATATATGCATATGTATATGTATTATAGTGATGTGTCGATATCTTATAGATTGTATGTATGTATTATAAATTGTATGTATATAAGTCACATATTTAATCGATAAACAATGATTTTGAATTATCACCCTAATATCCTACTTTTAGGCCGATATTCATAATCAGATCTTATATTCAAGACTGTCTTAAGTACGATCTTAAGAAGTCGTGACAAATGCTTCGACTGATCACAATTAGAAAAAAGAATTTTAACTAATTAACCAATCAACGAATACTTCAAAATAGTGTATAGCCTCTCAAATAAACTGTACCACCATTCTGTTCTGAGAGGCATGCTACGCACAAAAGACACTTTACGAGATTTTATATCCGAGAGAACTGAGGATAAAGTTTCGCAGCGGAAGAATAGGAGGAGAAAAGACAGAGTCTGCCTTTCTGTGGGGTCGTAAAGCGGGGAGAATGTCGTCTTTAAAATGGCGTGACAGGTCTGTGATGACTTCCAACGAGCCCGTCCAATGGCAATGACGCAAACGAAGAAAAAAAATAATTCCAAGAACATTAGAAAAAATTACCATGCTGTTTGAATAATGAAATTCCGGTCGATGTTAGAGCGAAAGAGAATACGCAAAAAATTGATTTAGTCTCGCTATATTAAAAAAAATACCCAGAAATGATTCTTATGCCTGAATTGATGTCAATACGATATAATATCGATGACTTCAATGTTAATTAAATGTCGGTTCGACATCTAATTTTAATGGTCATTTCTCACTGAGATCAGACATTTATTGCCGTTGTGATTGCCGATCATAAACTTAGATTACATTCCATAACGTTCTCTCCGAGGAAAATTTTACTAGATATACTATAATATAATATACGTTACGTGTACCATTATTTCGAGTAAAATTTTCTTTGGAGAAGACGAATGTAGAATATGTCCATATTAATATCTATATAATGGACGTTTTTTTAGTAAGAACACAATGTAATTAACATAGTGAATCATTACATATTGTTTTTATCAACGTTAAACAAGGATGAAATGATTCACTGTATCTTTACTGAAAATACCTTGAATTGTGTTGTCGATGCCACGACTATCTGATAACTTAACACGTAATATTTTTTTGTAAATAAGTTGTAATTATTTATAGGCATAAGAGAGCCCATCTATTTACTTGATAAAATCTTTCTCTTTTTTTTTTTTTGAATTATATTTGGCATGCCGATTCGGATCAAAGTCATAAATCGCAAGGTATAGATACTTTATCTTTCATTTAAAAAAAAATCTTTCTCGAGCAGAAATACAAAAAGAAAAATGAAAGTTGAAGCAAACGGATCTATGATTGAATGTTGTCGTCATTTTATTTTAGTCAAGTCAAAGAAGCGAAAGATGCATATACGCATATATACGACACGTATTGTAGACGTGGCGTAAAAATTCCACGCAGGAATCTAATATTAACAGCCAGCTCGATTCTACGGATACGCCAACGAGGTTGCCGGTGCGAAATGAAATTTGTCTCGGTGTGCTGTCGATGGAGTTTCGATAACTCGATAAAAATCCGGCGAGCGGAAAAGCAATCGTTTCGCCACGCAAAACTCTTTCTCCCTCGCTCTTTGTTCCTCTTTCTCTTTCCCTCCCTTCCCCCATCTCTCGATTTCTCCCTCGCTCGTTTCCCCTTCTAATCTTGACTGCAAGGGTCAAAGGTTAGTCGGTCGGGCAAAGGTAACAAAGGTAGCAAAGTGGCGAATCGAGGTGGTGAATCGAGAAACGAGTCGAAACGAGCGTTCGGAGAGTAAATCGCCATAGGGTGGGAGGCAGTAGGGATGTTCGCCAAGTTCCCGTGCATGATCCCCCTTTGATCCGTTTTACTACGGTCGTTCCCTCGGATTAAGCCGGAATAAGAAAGAATTCGCGAGTTTCGTTCTAACATAATTTATCCAGTCACCGTGTGGCACATCTCGTGTCGATTTTAAAGCAGAATCTTCGGGAAATCTCACCACGGAGCAATCACGAACGCACTCATCCAGAGAAAAATTTCTTCGATTCAAACAAAATTTGTTTTATAATTATTTGTTATATAAAAAAAATTTTGCAATAATTGCTATTACGGATGAATAAAAATTTCTGTGAGATTTAAATAATTTATTTCTTGAAATCAGGTGAATTTTCATTTTCCTCAAAAGAAAATGAAAATTCACTTGATATTTTCGCTTCAATTTAAAAAAATATCAACGAAAGAAACAATTTGTTCGATTTAAACATAACTTTTCTCTGCTGGCCGCTGAACAATACCATTCCGAGATCGAGAGATATCGCCATTCACAACGCTTCTGCCATGATTTTCCATTAGTCGACGATCGGAGAGACCGCGCGTTCGAATATTTAGAGTTTTAGGAATTCAGTTCTCACTCGGACACTATTCGCGTGGTTGTAGCGAAGACAATCCGCGTTGATTAAAACAAGAGATAGGTACGCGACGAGAACGGGGTCGCGCCTCGCGATAAATTTGCCGCGGAATTCATAAAGCATCGTTAACGTCGCTTTCGGCGGATGCGAATGTGCACGACGAAAATAGTTCATGTTTTCTCTCTCTCTCTCCTCCCCCCCTCCTCTCTCTCTCTCTCTCTCTCTCTACTACTACTACTACTACTACTACTACTAACGTAACGTAAACGTAACGTAACGAACGTAAGTACGTACGTAACGTACGTACGTACGTACGTAGACGTACGTACGTAC